>NC_069499.1:109587371-109882371 GCF_027579735.1 Bombina bombina | reverse complement strand
TCTCTCCCCGCGGTGCAGAAAGAATTGGAAGAATATGGGGAAGTATCAAATTTCTCAGTAAATACGAATAAATCAGAGTTCCTGCCACTACATATGCTTCCCAACGATATCACCATTATACAAAATAAATGTGCCTTCGCAATTCAGACGAAAGCCATAAGATACCTGGGTATACACCTAACTAGTAGTCTGGACTCAATTCGCTCAGTCAACTACACCAGGCTATCAAAAACAATTTCTAACCAGGCTTCGTCCTGGATGTCTAAGAATATTTCATCGATAGGGAGAGTGAATACAGTCAAGATGGTACTTTTGCCAAAAGTCTTGTATATACTACAAACTTTACCCCTACCACACACTATCACATATATACAAAAAAACACAAAGAATGTTACATAGCTTTATATGGAAGGGGAGACCACCAAGAGTATCCAAGGCCTCACTGTATGCTAATAAAGACTCAGGAGGACTGGGAGTCCCTAATTTATTATTATATAAGCAAGCTATTTCCCTACAAAGAATTCTAGAATGGAGTAGAAACACTGATAATAATCCTAAACATTGGATACAACTAGAACATGACATTTCAGGGGTCCCCCAATTAGGGGGCATGTGCTGGTTACCTAAGGTTTTATCTATATCTCAGAACACCTTCACGGCCACAGTAGTGGCAACTGTGTCAGATTGGAAATATATTCGGGATAAGTATAGGGGTATCTCTAGTGCCTACTCACCCTTGACTCCAATTCTAGCTAACCCGGAGTTTTTAGAAGGCCAGAAGTACAATACAGAGGATAACAATAGCCTACAGAGACACATCCCAGTCACAACATTAATCAAGGCAGGGAAGTTGCTGCCCAGGGCAGACTTAGAAGGAGTGAGCGACAGGTTTTTCGGTAAATGGATGAGATACCACCAGACATGCCATTACATTATGCCACATAGGAATAGAACAATGATGACAAGGCCATTGACGATATTTGAACAAATGTGTCTATCTAAGTCCCCATCAAAAGGGATTATCTCTTCTATCTATAGATTATTACTCTCATCCACAATACCCAATCCCCATAATTACGTGAAAAGCTGGGAAAGAGACCTATTGGGGCCGCAAGATCCAAAGATATGGGAAAACACATTTAGGACCATAGCCCACTCAGCACACACAACTGCAGCGTTAGAAACAAATTACAAAGTGCTGTTTCGCTGGTATCTAACACCAAATAGAATGAAACATCTTTTCCCCTCAGCCAATGAAAAATGCTGGAGATGTAGGAGGGAGGAAGGTACTATGGGCCACATTTGGTGGTCTTGTTCTAAGATAAACATGTATTGGGGGAAGATAATTGAAGAACTAAAATTGGCCTTAGCTGGCGATATTACCTTTTCACCTCAGAGTTGTCTATTTAATAAGTTAGATAATATTAAATGTAAAATAAGAAGGAACCTTGGACACGTCATGCTTAACTCAGCCAAGCAGCTCATTGCAGCCAAATGGCGAACTGACAGTATCCCTACAATAGAGGAGTGGAGGGAGAAGGTGAAGGAAGCCGTATTACTAGAAAGATACCACTATTTCAAAACAAACCAAATAGCATTATACAACGATATGTGGTTTTACTGGGAGTCATATATAGGAGCCATTGAACAACATTAACTACCTTTAGCGAAGACAGAAAGCTCTATAATCACTAGTCTAGCTGTCCCGAACAAATAGCCAGGCAAAGACTAAGAATAGATGCTCTCTGCAGGAGTTAGTTAGATGTATTTTCTTTTTGTTTCTTGTTTATGTTAATGTTTATGTTTATGTTATAGTAATTAAGTTTATCATATATAATGTTGATGTCAATGTTGTGATCAGGACTGAGTCAAGATTCAACTTCACTTCAAAGCAGCAAACCTAATAAGCTACGAGAAGCAAAGAGCTTGCTGGAATGTGTAAGAGGACTTAGATCATAATATCTTAAATATCAATTGGGACATATGGCATTGAGTCTGTTTCACCGTTTATTGAAGTGTCAGATAACTTGTAATCACTGCAATGATGTTATATATTTTCTTTTACTTTGTATTGGATTTCTTTATGAAAATTTTAATAAAAAAAATAATAAAGAAAAAAAAAAAGCAGCGTTAGGACCTCTTAACGCTGCTTTTTAAGCCTAACGCAAAACTCGTAATCTAGCCGTAAGTAAGTTGTTTGCTCTTTTTTACAAAATCTGTTTCTATTTTTAATTTGATTTAGCCTATTTGCTTTTAATAAAGGGGCACTATTTCATATTTCTTTAAAGAGCATGACATACTTTGAGACTGTAATATAAAATGATTAATTATGCATAGTAAAACAATTTTACAATATACTTTCATGATTTATTTAGCCTCCTTTTCCTGTAATTTCACTCTGAATAGTTTGAGTTTACCAAGTGCGCACTGCAGACTTCACAAGCCTTACACTGTTAGATATCTGTGCCTAACTGGCCTCAGCAGAGACAACTGTATTAAGAACTGCAAAGTCATGTGTGGAGTTTGGCTATTGAAAAACGGGTGCAGCAAAAAAAGTGTTAATGCCTTTCAAACATTTTTAAACTCACCCAGAATGTTACTTTATTGGAAAACTGCAGGGTTTACAAGATGTAAACTGCCCCTTTAATGGGACATTAAACACTTTGAGATGGTATCATAAAATGATAAATCACACACACACATATACGTATATATATATATATATATATATATATATACTGTAATATATTTTCATTATTTATTTTGTACCCTTTTCCTGTAATTGAATTCTGAAATTGTGAGCTTTTCGATTCCTATTACAAAGTGAAGTGTTATATTCCACACAGCCATTGGCTGCACACTCTAGTGACATATTTAGAACTGTCCCTAATTGGCCACAGCAGAAAATATAACCTAAGTTACAACATGGCAGCTCCCATTGTTTTATAGGCAATATTTAAGCAACTTTAAGAAATCTACATGCTATTCTCAGACTAATCTTTTCTTTGAATGCATCATTCTATCTAGCATTTGTTTAGTGTTTAAAGTCCCTATAAGGACATTTTGGGAATGTAGAACAACCACATTCCAATGTTGTTCCATTTTGATTCATTCATTTATTGTGAATTCATTACATTACGACTGATGCATTTTCTCTTTATCTATAAACTTTACCTGAACCAGAAGAGTAACAGGTCCACTTTTATCCACTTCCAATATCTCACCATTCTTAGTCCCTACCAGGATGTGACCATGCCCCAGTGATATGGCACGAATAGAAGGATTATCCTCCAAAAGTAGCCCTATGTAGAAAAGGGAAAAGGACAGTGAATAAAATAATTAGGAGTATTTTTAGGTTTTCCAGGACATGACAATTTCTCATTATCTGCTAATGATATTTATTTTTAAGGTTCCATATTGGATACCCAGTACCCCAAACTCCTAATTTCTAACATATTTACAATATGCAACATTCTAATATATTATGTATCATTTGAACATTAACTTTTTAAAGTGAGAAAGGATTGATACAGATACATTGCATTTGCAAAATTAAGAGTAGTGATACACAGATCACCAAAGTACCTGAAGTCATTTTACATGACGCGCAGATCGCACAGCAACATTCTCCAAATCTCACATTTTTAAAAAATGTGTTGCACTGCATCGTTTTCACAAAATTTACAAAGACGATTAACAAAATGAGTAGCTGACAACACTAATTAGACGAGCACCATGGATACAAATGTAAAAAAAATAACAAATAAAGACCATGACACCAGAAATCTTAACAATCCAAATGAAAATTAGCCACCTACAAATTTTAAATCTTAACATTAGAATGTTCATATGTCATTTTTTAAAAAGCAATTCTCTTTAGACTTTTTAAATCTGTATTGGGGACATTATCGAGGTATCATATATGTTTAGAGTTTTAGGAATATAAACATAATATTTAACACAACGGATATTGGCCAGTGTAATTGACAAAAAGGGCGGCCAGATTGATAAAGGGCGTTAAGTTTATGATTAATCGCTATGAAGAATCTTGCACATAAAAGTGAACAGTTCAAAGGCAAATACCATATTTTGAAGCCAAACTTCATCCTATAAATCACCTTTAGAACCAGGCGCCAGTGCAGCCCTCTTTATAGCATATGTTTTGAGGCATCGTTCAAAGGAATCATCCCAAAGGGCCACAACTCCATCCTTTCCTCCCGTGACAAAGCCCTGTTGCAGAAAAATATAAATGTTACACCAAGACCATCATGCTTTTATACCTACATGTCCCAGGGCTAGAGTTTCAATGTTTATCACTTTAAAGCAACATGAAACCCAGTTTCTTTCATGTAATTGGCAAGAATCCATGAGCTAGTGACATATGGGATATACAATCCTACCAGGAGGGGCAAAGTTTCCCAAACCTCAAAATGCCTATAAATACACCCCTCACCACACCCACAATTCAGTTTTACAAACTTTGCCTCCTATGGAGGTGGTGAAGTAAGTTTGTGCTAAGATTTCTACGTTGATATGCGCTGCTCAGCATTGTTGAAGCCCGATTCCTCTCAGAGTACAGCGAATGTCAGAGGGACGTGAAGGGAGTATCACTTATTGAATACGATGATTTCCCTAACGGGGATCTATTTCATAGGTTCTCTGTTATCGGTCGTAGAGATTCATCTCCTACCTCCCTTTTCAGATCGACGATATACTCTCAATTTACCATTACCTCTACTAATAACTGTTTTAGTACTGGTTTGGCTATCTGCTATATGTGGATGGGTGTCTTTTAGTAAGTATGTTTTTATTTCTTAAGACACCTCAGCTATGGTTTGGCACTTTATGCATTTATATATAAAGTTCTAAATATATGTATTGTACTTATATTTGCCATGAGTCAGGTTCATGTATTTCCTTCTGCAGACTGTCAGTTTCATATTTGGTGAATATAAACATCTTTTAAATATGAAATTAATTTCTAACCTGGGGTTTAGTCTTTTATTCAATTGACTACTTCTTACAAATTGCGGTATTAGGCCCGCGGGTGCAACAAATGCTAAACTTTATTGCGTCATTTTTGCCACAAAATTTTTTTTGGCGCGGAAAAGTACGTCTATGACGCAAGTTCGTCACTTCCGGCGTCATACTTGACGCTGAGACCTTTCACACTGTTGCATCATTAGTGACGCGAGTGTGTCATTTCCGGTTATTTTTTTGGCGCCAAAAAAGTTTAGTTACGTTGTGCGTCATACTTGGCGCCAAACTTTTTTATTATTTCAATACCCCATTGATGTTTGCTATGCTATTTGCATTTTTTCCCATTCCTGAAACTGTCATATAAGGAAATAGATAATTTTGCTTTATATGTTGTTTTTTATCTTACATTTTGCAAGATGTCTCAACATGATCCTGCCTCAGAAGCTTCTACTGGAACATTGCTGCCTGACATCGGTTCAACCAAAGTGCATTTTGTTGTAAAATTGTAGAAATTATCTCGCCGAATGTCATTTGTAATAGTTATCATGATAAACTTTTACATGCAGATAGTGTATCCATTAGTAATAGAACATGGCTAGTTGCAGTTCCTTCAACTTCTAATGTGCATGATATACCTGTAAATTTTAAAGAATTTGTTTCTGATTCTATTCTGAAGGCTTTGTCTGCATTTCCACCTTCAAATAAATGTAGAAGGTCTTTTAAAACTTCTCATTTAGTTGATGAAATTTCAAATGACCAACAACATAATAATTTATCCTCTTCTGATGAGGATCTATCTGATTCAGAAGATCCTTCCTCAGACATTGACACTAACTACTAACTAAATCTACTTATTTATTTAAAATTGAGTATTTGTGTTCTTTATTAAAAGAAATGTTAATTACTTTGGATATTGAGGTAACCAGTCCTCTTGACGTTCAGTCTAATAAATGTTTAAATGCTGTTTTTAAACCTCCTGTGGTTTTTCCAGGGTTTTTTTCCTATTCCTGAGGTTATTTCTGATATGATTTCTAAAGGAATGGAATAAGCCAGGTACTTCTTTTATTCCTTCTTCAAGGTTAGAAAAAATTGTATCCTTCACCAGCAAAATCTATAGAGTTTTGGGAAAAGATCCCCAAAGTTGATGGGGCTATTTCTACTCTTTCTAAACGTACCACTATTCCTATGGAAGATAGTACTTCCTTTAAGGATCCTTTAGATAGGAAGCTTGAATCTTATATAAGGAAGGCCTATTTATATTCAGGTCATCTTCTTAGACCTGCAATTTCTTTGGCTGATGTTGCGGCTGCATCAACTTTCTGGTTGGAGAATTTAGCGCAACAGGAATTGGATTCTGACTTGTCTAGCATTTTTCGCTTCTGCAATATGCTGATCATTTAATTTATGATGCTATTTTTGATATTATCAAAATTGATGTTAGATCCATGTCTTTAGCTATTTTAGCTAGAAGAGCTTTGTGGCTTAAATCCTGGAATGCTGATATGGCATCTAATTCTAGATTACTATCTCTTTCTTTCCAAGGTAATAATTTATTTGAGTCCCAGTTGGATTCTATTATTTCAACTGTTACTGGGGGAAAGGGAATTTTTCTGCCTCAGGATAAAAAAACCTAAGGGTAACTCTAAGGCTTCTAACTGTTTTCGTTCCTTTCGTCAGAATAAGGAACAAAAAATTAAATCCTTCCCCCAAGGAATCTGCCTCCAATTGGAAGCCTTTCTCAAATTGGAATAAATCCAAGCCTTTTAGGAATCCAAAGTCAGCCCTTAAGTCCGCATGAAGGTGCGGCCCTCATTCCAGCTCAGCTGGTAGGGGGCAGATTAAGGTTTTTCAAGGATATTTGGATAACATCTGTTCAAAATCAATGGATTCAGAGCATTGTCTCTCAAGGGTATCGAATAGGATTCAGAGTAAGACCTCCTGTGAGAAGATTTTTTCTCTCACGTATCCCAGTAAATCCAGTAAAAGCTCAGGCTTTCCTGAAGTGTGTTTCAGACCTGGAGTCTTCAGGGGTAATCATGCCAGTTCCTCTTCTGGAACAAGGTTTGGGGTTTTATTCAAATCTATTCATTGTCCCAAAGAAGGAAAATGTATTCAGACCAGTTCTGGATCTGAAAATTTTGAATCGTTAAGTAAGAGTACCAACTTTCAAGATGGTGACTATAAGGACTATTCTGCCTTTTGTTCAGCAAGGACATTATATGTCCACAATAGACTTGCGGGATGCATACCTTCATATTCCAATTCATCCAGAACATTGTCAGTTTCTGAGATTCTTTTTTCTAGACAAGCATTACCAATTTGTTGCTCTTCCATTTGGCATAGCAACAGCTCCAAGAATCTTTTCAAAGGTCCTGGGTGCCCTACTCTCTGTAATCAGAGAACAGGGTATTGCGGTGTTTCCTTATTTGGACGATATCTTGGTACTAGCTCAGTCTTTACGTTCTGCAGAATCTCACACGAATAAACTAGTGTTGTTTCTTCGGAAACATGGTTGGAGGATCAATTTACCAAAGAGTTTCTTGATTCCTCAGACAAGGGTCACTTTTTTAGGCTTCCAGATAGATTCAATGTCCATGACTCTGTCTCTAACAGACAAGAGACGTTTAAAATTGGTTGCAGCCTGCCGGCACCTTCAGTCTCAGTCATTCCCTTCAGTGGCTATGTGCATGGAAGTTTTAGGTCTCATGACTGCAGCATCAGACGCAATCCCCTTTGCTCATTTTCACATGAGACCTCTTCAGCTTTGTATGCTGAATCAATGGTGCAGGGATTATACAAAGATATCACAAATAATATCCTTAAATCCCAATGTACGACACTCTCTGACATGGTGGATAGATCACCATTGTTTAGTTCAAGGGGCTTCTTTTGTTCGGCCAACCTGGACTGTGATCACAACAGATGCGAGTCTCTCAGGTTGGGGAGCTGTTTGGAGATCTCTGACAGCACAAGGGGTTTGGAAATCTCAAGAGGCGAGATTACCAATAAATATTTTAGATCTCCGTGCAATTCTCAGAGCTCTTCAGTTTTGGCCTCTGTTAAAGAGAGAACCGTTCATTGTTTTCAGACAGACAATATCACAACAGTGGCATATGTCAATCATCAGGGTGGGTCTCACAGTCCCCGAGCTATGAAAGAAGTATCTCGAATACTTGTTTGGGCAGAATCCAGATCCTGTCTAATCTCTGCGGTGCATATCCCAGGTGTAGACAATTGGGAAGCGGATTATCTCAGCCACCAGACTTTACATCCAGGGGAGTGTTCTCTCCATCCAGATGTGTTTTCTCAGATTGTTCAGATGTGGGGTCTTCCAGAGATAAATCTCATGGCCTCTCATCTAAACAAGAAACTTCCCAGATACCTGTCCAGGTCCAGGGATGTTCAGGCGGAAGCAGTGGATGCACTGACACTTCCTTGGTGTTATCATCCTGCTTACATCTTCCTGCCTCTAGTTCTCCTTCCAAGAGTGATCTCCAAAATCATCATGGAACAGTCTTTTGTGTTGCTGGTGGCTCCAGCATGGCCACACAGGTTTTGGTATGCGGATCTGGTTCGGATGTCCAGTTGCCCGCCTTGGAAACTTCCGTTACGGCCGGACCTACTATCTCAAGGTCCGTTTTTCCATCAGGATCTCAAATAATTAAATTTGAAGGTATGGAAATTGAACTCTTAGTTCTAAGTCATAGAGGTTTCTCTGACTCAGTGATTAATACTATGTTACAAGCTCGTAAATCTGTCTCTAGAAAGATTTATTATAGAGTTTGGAAGACTTACATTTCATGGTGTTCTTCTCATAAATTCTCCTGGCATTCTTTTAGAATTCCTAGAATTTTACAGTTCCTTCAGGATGGTTTGGATAAGGGTTTGTCTGCAAGTTCCTTGAAAGGTCAAATCGCCGCTCTTTCTGTTTTATTTCACAGAAAGATTGCTATACTTCCTGATATTCACTGTTTTGTACAGGCTTTAGTTCGTATTAAGCCTGTCATTAAATCAATTTCTCCTTGGAGTCTTAATTTGGTTCTGAAGGCTTTACAGGCTCCTCCATTTGAGCCTATGCATTCTTTGGACATTAACTACTTTCTTGGAAAGTGTTGTTCCTTTTGGCTATCTCTTCTGCTAGAAGAGTTTCTGAGCTATCTGCTCTTTCTTGTGAGTCTCCTTTTCTGATTTTTCATCAGGATAAGGCAGTTTTGCGGACTTCTTTTCAATTTTTACCTAAGGTTGTGAATTCTAACAACATTAGTAGAGAAATTGTTGTCCCTTCCTTATGTCCTAATCCTAAGAATTCTTTGGAGAGATCCTTACATTCTTTGTATGTGGTAAGAGCTTTGAAATATTATGTGGAAGCTACAAAATATTTCAGGAAGACTTCCAGTCTATTTGTTTTATTTTCTGGTCCTAGGAAAGGTCAGAAGGCTTCTGCTATTTCCTTGGCTTCTTGGTTGAAACTTTTGATTCATCAAGCTTATTTGGAGTCGGGTCAGGCCCCGCCTCAAAGAATTACAGCTCATTCTACTAGATCAGTCTCCACTTCGTGGGCCTTTAAGAATGAAGCTTCAGTTGATCAGACTTGCAAAGCGGTGACTTGGTCCTCTTTGCATACATTTACTAAATTCTACCATTTTTATGCATTTGCTTCTTCGGAAGCAGTTTTTGGTAGAAAAGTTCTTCAGGCAGCTGTTTCAGTTTGACTCTTCTGCTTTGATTTAAGTTTTTTTCTTTCAAAAATGAAAATAAACTTATTTTTTTGGGTTGTGGATTAATTTTTCAGTGAAATATGGCTGTTTTTATTTTTATTCCCTCCCTCTCTAGTGACTCTTAAGTGGAAGACTCCACATCTTGGGTATTGATATCCCATATGTCACTAGCTCATGGACTCTTGCCAATTACATGAAAGAAAACATAATTTATGTAAGAACTTACCTGATAAATTCATTTCTTTCATATTGGCAAGAGTCCATGAGGCCCACCCTTTTTATGGTGGTTATGATTTTTTGTATAAAGCACAATTATTTCCAAATTTCCTTTGTTGATGCTTTCTACTCCTTTCTTTATCACCCACTGCTTGGCTATTCGTTAAACTGAATTGTGGGTGTGGTGAGCGGTGTATTTATAGGCATTTTGAGGTTTGGGAAACTTTGCCCCTCCTGGTAGGATTGTATATCCCATATGTCACTAGCTCATGGACTCTTGCCAATATGAAAGAAATGAATTTATCAGGTAAGTTCTTACATAAATTATGTTTTTTCTCTTTCAGGATTCAGATAAAAAATACAATTTAAAAAAAAACTTTCCAATTTAGTTATCAAATTTGCTTCATTCTCTTGATGTCCTTTGTTCAAGGAGCAGCAAAGCCCTACTGGTAGCTAGCAGATTAAATCTAGTCAGACAACCGCAAAAGACAAATATGTGCAAGCACCAATTGCCAACTAGCCCCCACTAGTTTATGACACATATGTACATAATCTTTCAACAACGGATACCAAGAGAACATTTGAAAATAGAAGTGAAATTAAAAGGGTCTTAAAATTACAAATCTGAATCATGTAAGTTTAATTTTGAATTTCATATTGCTTTTGTGCACAAATAAGATAACACCGAACTATACATAGGAGATAGATTAAAATGTCTGTATATGTTGTCTTTTGCAACACATTTTTTTTTACAATATTTTCAATACCAAGAAAATAATAACTACATACATAAATACTATACAGCTAAAAGATGGGAAGGGAGGTAAAATAACCATGTTGGAATATAGTTTAAGAGGAATGAATAAAAGGTTTTACAAATAAACATTCCAAAATGCATATTATACAGGAAAACCAAGAGAATTGTTTTAACTTCAAAACATTTAAATTGATTATTTATTTATAGTTTATTTATAAGTATTATTATTAATTTTAAGCTCAGTAGGGATTTTAGTTGGTATGTTTAAACAGATAAGATAATTATGAAGAAAGAAGGAAAGAAGGAAAGAAAGAGAGAAAGAAAGAAAGAAAGAAAGAAAGAGAGAGAGAGAGAGAGAGAGAGAGAGAGAGAGAGAGAGAGCGAAAGGGAGAAAGAATGAGAGAGAGAGAGAGAGAAAGAGAGAAAGAAAGAGAGAGAGAAAGAGAGAAAGAGAGAGAGAGAGAAAGAAAGAAAGAGAGAGAGAGAAAGAAAGAGAGAGAGAAAGAGATAGAGAGAGAAAAAAAGAGAGAGAAAGAAAGAAAGAAAGAGAGAGAGAGAAAAAGAGAGAGAAAGAAAGAAAGAGAGAAAGAAAGAAAGAAAGAGAGAAAGAAAAAGAGAGAAAGAAAGAAAGAAAGAAAGAGAGAGAGAGAAAGAGAGAGAGAAAAAAAGAGAGAGAAAGAAAGAAAGAGAGAAAGAAAGAAAGAAAGAGAGAAAGAAAAAGAGAGAAAGAAAGAAAGAAAGAAAGAAAGAAAGAAAGAAAGAAAGAAAGAGAGAAAGAAAGAAAGAAAGAAAGAAAGCACAATAATGTTACAATAAAAATGACACATATATGGTTGGATCTCAGTTGCTTGTTTATAGTTATGTGTATATATACTAATACATTAAAGTATTCACATTTGTTTTGTGTTTATCTGTAAAAGGAATCATAATCTCCTATAAATGCTTAATGGTGGAATAGGGACTGGAGGTCAGTAACCGATCATTATTTAAATCTCACTTCTCTTGGGAAGTGGGGCTTGGATGAGGTTCAAAGCCAACTCATTATTTGTGGCAGCTCTCATGTAAGCATATCTCAGGCATGCAGGGTTTAAATCAAATTTATGGTGTTGACTTCCTGGAATCTGAATAAATAAATAAAAATCTATTAACTAGCTCCATGCCAGGACATGGAATATCAAATTGCATTCTACAGCCCCAGATTCTTATTACATTCCAGGTAGGAGTTTGTCATTTAAATAATAAAAAAAATCTTAAAAAGGTATGCAAGGCCCAGACCTCTCTCAACTTATCCAAGGCCCAGACCTCTCTCAACTTATCCAAGGCCCAGACCTCTCTCAACTTATCCAAGGCCCAGACCTCTCTCACCTTATCCAAAGCCCAGACCTCTCTCACCTTATCCAAGGCCCAGACCTCTCTCACCTTATCCAAAGCCCAGACCTCTCTCACCTTATCCAAGGTCAAGACCTCTTTCATCTTATCCAAGGACCAGACCTCTCTCACCTTATCCAAGGCCCAGACCTCTCTCATCTTATCCAAGATGAGAGAGCTCTCTCACCTTATCCAAGGCCCAGACCTCTCTCATCTTATCCAAGATGAGAGAGCTCTCTCACCTTATCCAAGCCCCAGACCTCTCTCACCTTATCCAAAGCCCATACCTCTCTCACCTTATCCAAGGCCCAGACCTCTCTCACCTTATCCAAGGCCCAGACCTCTCTCACTTTATCCAAGGCCCAGACCTCTCGCACCTTATCCAAGGCCCCAACCTCTCTCACCTTATCCAAGGCCCAGACCTCTCTCACTTTATCCAAGGCCCAGACCTCTCTCACCTTATCCAAGGCCCAGACCTCTCTCACCTTATCCAAGGCCCAGACCTCTCTCACCTTATCCAAAGCCCAGACCTCTCTCCCCTTATCCAAGGCCCAGACCTCTCTCACCTTATCCAAGGGCCAGACCTCTCTCACCTTATCCAAGGCCCAGACCTCTCTCACCTTATCCAAGGCCCAGACCTCTCTCACCTTATCCAAGGCATGCATACTGAACACTGGTCCGTCGTGAGCCTTCACCATTTTCATAAGGAACAGGTCTCTCCAGATACAGATGTCTCCCGTACTTGTTCCAGAAAATGACATCTCCTCTGTCCATCCATACACCACACACATCATGGTGTCCAGCTTAGATCCTGAACCTATGCAGGCTTTACGCCCTATTAGGCTCCCACCTGGCAGACACAAATAACATCTCAAGCGTCATTATTTCTTAATTCATAGATGTTCCATGAGACACTAAACAGTCAGACTTTAGTGATAGGTGTGTTTAAATGGTTTGTTTAAATTACAGGAGAATGGCCCTGCAAATGGACAGTCTAGTCCAAAATAAACTTTCATGATTCAGATAGGGCATATAATTTTAAACAACTTTTCAATTTACATTTATCACCAATTTTGCTTTGTTCCCTTGGTATTCTTAGTTGAAAGCTAAACTTAGGAGGTTCATATGCTAATTTTTTAGACCGTGAAGGCCGCCTCTTATATGAATGTATTTTGACAGTTTTTCACCACTAGAGGTTGTTAGTTCATGTGTGCCATATAGATAACACTGTGCTCACGCACGCGGAGTTACCTAGGAGTCAGCACTGATTGGCTAAAATGCAAGTAAGTCAAAAGAACTGAAATAATGGAGCAGTTTGCAGAGGCTTACAGAAAAGGTAATCATGTGCCTACAGTTATTTCTATTTATTTCTATTTTCCCTGATGCCCCTGTTTCCGCGCGAGCCTTCAGGCTCGACTGAAACAGCAGTAATGAAGCAACGGTCTTAAGACCGCTGCTCCTTAACTGGTCCGCTGCCTCTGATCAATCCTATATGATCGGGCTGATTGACACCCTCTGCTAGCGGCCGCAAAACTGCAGGGGGCGGCATTGCACAAGCAGTTCACCAGAACTGCTTGTGAAATGTTAAAAGCCGTCAGCGTATGCTGTCGGCATTCAGCAATGTCTGTTGGACATAATACGCTACAGCCAGACAGACAGAAATTGATAAATCGGCCCCATAGTGTGTACTGTGCTGTGCAAGGCACAAAAATGTTCGTGTTTGTCCTGAACTAAAGGTTGCAACCCTATTTTAAGTTCAGTAATTAAATTAAGCTGGTGGCTTACAGTATGCTGGACAGATAGCTCAGCATGCTAAGGCACTGTGCCTGAGCTCTGTAGCAACGCAAGGGTTGCAGGTTCGATCCCCGGTGAGGTCCACTTAGCCTTTCATCCTTCCGAGGTTGATAAAATGAGCAGCACCTTGAAACCCTTATGGGTGATTAGCCGCGCTTTACATGTACCCAATACATATGCTGCCAATCAAATCTTAGTAGTTATGTGACTGATAGCTGATTTTACTCATGACACTTTGTTTGGATACATAAAACTAACTGATATCACTATGCTCAGCTAGAAAACAATCCTGATCCATTTATTATTCCCTTCTCCTCTCCACTCTCTGCTCAGTAAGCCCCATCCATCTCTGTCTTACCTTGGCAATTTCAGTTGCACTTCCAACTTAAAGGAACATGAAACCCAATTTTTTTCCTTTCATGATTCATACAGAGCATAGAGTTTCCAATTTACTTCTAGTATCAGATTTTCTTCATTCTTTGTTGAAGAGATATCTAGATAAACAGCATTCACAAGTCTGTAGCAGTACATGGCAGGAAACATTGCTGCCATCTAGTGCTCTTGTTAATGTTTAACATTCTTGCAAAACTGCTGCTATACAGTGCTGCACACATGCACTCTCTCCTGAGCTTCTGCTTTTCAGAAAAGGATAACAAGAACATTTAATAATGGAAGTAAATTGGAAAGTTGCATAAAATTGTATGTTCTATCTGAATCATGAATTTTTTTTTAGGTTTAACCCTTTTGCTGCTAAGCCTTTTTTCACCCCAGTGCTGATCTTTTTTTATTACCTACATTTAAACCCTATTATAAGTCAGATTTCAGTGAGTGACCCACACAAATTATAAATTGTTTTTTTTTCAGCAAGCCCAGCAGATTCACAATATGCTATTATTATATTTATAATTCATAGCATGTGAGATATCTGGAGTAAAAACTGTAAAAAAAATGTATACTTTTTACGTAGATTGTAGTAATTAATTTTGAAAACGGACCAGTGACCACTGATGTTACTGTGATCACCCTACGAAATTGTCGTCAAGGGTCGCCACATGTGAAATAGAGTCCCATACAGGCTTTTGTGGGTTATAATATAGATTATAGAGGCCCTATAGCACAGTACAGAAATAAAAACAGTTTTTTCTTGCAGTGCACACTACTACCACAGTGATCACCTGACTATACAAAATTCATATATTTGTTGAGAGAGAGAGTTGTCTAGTAGAAAATAAACTTTATTAGGGCTCTCTAGACATACCATTTTTTTTTTTATTGTGAAAATAATGTAACATCTCCAAGCAAATCCTTATGGATTTTTAAAGATCTTCGTCTCTTTCAAATGAGGGGTCTTGGAAGATTGTAGCTGCTAAGGGAGCTGAGATAGAGAGGTCTGAAGTACATCCCCATCCAGCTCCCTTGTAGCTTACAGCTCCTCTCTGGTTCAGCCTCTTTGTGATGACACCACATGCGCACGTGGTGACATTACCAGAACTACCATGAAGTACTAGGAGTGCCGCGCACTTAACCACCAACGATCCCCCACCTGTAGTGAGTGCCGAAGACTGTGTTTGATCTCCGATCCCCCTGCATAATGGGAAGGACTGGTCATGCACCCACAGGTAGCAATGTGCATGACGTAAAAGACTAGTCCTGCGCATTGAAGGGGTTAATGTCACTTTAAATCCTTCTATCCATCCTGTTTTAAAGGTACATGAAGCTGTTTGAAATTTAATTCATAATATGATTATTTTTTTTGCAATGCACTTTCATTGTTTATTTTATTTTGTAAGTTATATCTTAACAATTTTTTTTTTCCACTCCCCTCAGATATGCTGGAGTGTATTCTGTAAAATTCAGAACCCTGACTCTCCTACATACTGCAGCCTGATTGCTTGATAAGTACAGGGTTTAATTTATAGCTCTCCTTTATTGGCCACAGCAGAACAGAAATTATACAAAATGATTCTCAAGTGGTGTGTCCCTGGTCTGCAAAGCATTTTGTTTTACCAACAAAACTACAGCTTTTAATACATTTTGTTTTGTGTGCAGATACTTTGCAATACAGTGCTTAATTTAAGATAATTATTTAAAAAAATAAATTTGAAGTCCATTTCATTTTGCAACCAGTTTGCCTGGCAATGCAGTTATATTTAGTTCCACCAGGTGTTGCTGTAAGGCCGTATCTGAGTAATATTTATATGATTATATATCCACGTTTTTAGCTTAAAGTATTTTACACAAATGGATTCTATCAGACAGATACCAAAATAAATATTATCTATAACTGGGGATACAATATTGCTTTCATATTTGTAGACAGAGAGAGATAGAACTTTTGGCGAGCTGAAATGATTCTAAATTGCAGGATATTCATAGGGTACCATGGGAGTGATATTGTTCATAACAGCACATAACAAAATAGCAAACAACTCAGGTTAATAAATGGTATATTCTATCTGCAGTGAGAAATGATCTCACACTCGCTGGAAATTGCAGAGGGAGGCAGGAAACCATTCTTGCCAGATTTCAAATAGCAGAATATACACAAAAAAAGATAAATATAGCAAATTCTATCGCAGTCATAGCAGAAAGTATGCATGGATCATAAGCACAGCAGAAAGTATGCATGGATCATAAGCACAGCAGAAAGTATGCATGGATCATAAGCACAGCAGAAAGTATGCATGGATCATAAGCACAGCAGAAAGTATGCATGGATCATAAGCACAGCAGAAAGTATGCATGGATCATAAGCACAGCAGAAAGTATGCATGGATCATAAGCACAGCAGAAAGTATGCATGGATCATAAGCACAGCAGAAATGAAAGCAATTTCTTGCTGGTAAACACATATAATCTCTTTCAGGAACAAACTATAATGGCAGCCTGTTATATGTCACTCCGCAAGACAGCAAGGAAAATAAAAATGAAAAAGTAACATAGAAGAAATGCTGGATGTTGTTTTACTAATATGTTGTTTTGCTGTGTACATGCAATAGTTTTTAAAACATTTTTTAATTAAAGGGGCAGTCTACACCAGAATTTTTATTGTTCAAAAAGATAGATAATCCCTTTATTACCCATTCCCCAGTTTTGCATAGCCAACACGGTTATATTAATATATTTTACCTCTAATTATCTTATTTCAGTTCTTTTGACAGACTTGCATTATAGCCAATCAGTGCTGACTCCACGGGCATGAGCACAATGTTACGTATAAGGCACACATGAACTAAAGCGCTCTAGTTTTTTCAAATGCTTTCAGATAAGAGGCGGCCTTCAAGGGCTAAGAAATTAGCATATGAACCTACCTAGGTTTAGCTTTCAACTAAGAATACCAAGAGAACAAAGCAAATTTGATAATAAAAGTATATCGGAAAGTTGTTTAAAATTGCATGTCCTATCTGAATCATGAAAGTTTATTAGACTGTCCCATTAAAGCTGCATTTATTTCCAAAGTTATTCTTCATTGTATATAAAAACTCAGCAGTAAACTTTGTTAAAATATTTGTATAAAGGTTAAATAAAAACACAATTTTTTTCATTTGTGATTTGGATAGAGCATACAATTTTAAACACATTTCCAATTGACTTATTTGATCTAATTTGCTTTGTTTTCTTTGTATCCTTTGTTGAAAATCCTAACTAGGTAGGCTCAGGAGCTGGGCGTTATCTGCTGATTGGTGGCTGCACAAATATGCATCTTATCATTGGCTTACCGATGTCTTCACCTAGATCCCACTAGTGTATTGCTGCGTCTTCAATAAAGGATACCAAGAGAATGAAGCACAATTGATAATAGAAGTAAAATGGAACGTTGTTTCCAAACGAATGCTTTATCTGAATCATAAAATAAAAAAAGTTGTGTTTCGTGTCCTTTCATTTCCCTGACCTTTCATCATTCAGATACAGAGCATACAATTGTAAACAACTTCTAGTTTATCAAATTGGCTTCATTTTATTGCTATCCTTTGTTGAAGGAACAGCACTGCTCTGCTGGGAACTATCTGAACACATCAAGTGAGACAATTACAAGAGGCATATATGTGCGGCCACCAATTAGCAGCTAGCTCCCAGTAGTAGAAGGATATCAAGAGAATGAAGTAAATTAGATAATAGGAGCTAACTTCTACTAAAACTGCATACTCTATATGAATTATGACATTTTTTTTTCCTTTACTGAACATTTAAGCTCTGTGCTAATCAAAAGAGTCAAATTAGTTGCACTGTGGATTCAGGCATCACAAACACACCTTTAAAACAAATGAATTCCAATGAAATATAACTCCCCTATGAAACAGTTAACTTCTGTACAAAATCTATGAAAAGTATAAGAAATAAAAGTGTCAGCTGTGAAATAATGAGACAGAAGCAATACAGCCTATAAAGTCTTCATGTTGGGCTGAGCTGCACTATAATACAAATCCATTACCTGTGGGAAAATATGCGCTGAAATCACTTTTGGCATCTGAGCTACCGAACAGAAACAACTTTATTGTGCACATTCATCTTCTACTATTTACTTGTAATCTGAGCACACAAGCGCTAGAAATAACGTCAGAGTGATATTAGCGTTCCATAGTGCTTGTATTTTTATTATCTGGTCCTTTAGGGGCAACTCGTACGTGTTTTGTGTCCCTTTAACTGAATAACTAAATGGTAATGGTTGAATTGTACCACAGTAACGAGCGCAAAAAGAAAATGTGTTTTATGATTACACATTTATTATTATTATTATTATGTAACTATGGCCATTGCTGTTGTAAATTGTGTTAACTGGTGGTATTAAAAACATTTCTCCATTAAAGTCTTTGCAGATGTTTTATATGACCTGCATATAGTTAATCTAGAGAAGCAATGAAGTACTGGGAGCTAGCTGAGCCAATGACAATGCATATGTGTGCAGTCACCAATCAGCAGTGAGCTCCCTATAGTGTACTGCCGCCTATCTATGAATGTTTTTCAACAAAGGATATCAAAAGTACATATGATCATGGAATTAAACTGAAAAGTATGTTAAATCGACAAAAACAAATTCAGATAGAACACACAATTTTAAACAACTTTCAAAATTACTTCTCTTACCAAATTTTCTTCACTTTATTGCTATCCTTTGTTGAAAAGCAGGAAGGTAAGTTCCGGGGTGTGCACGTGTCTGCAAAACTTTATTGCAGCAGTTTTGCAACAATGTTATACATTAGCAAGAGCAATAGATGGCAGCACTATTTACTGTCATGTAGTGCCCAGACGTGCACGCTACCTATCTAGACATCTGTTTAACAAAGAATACCAATAAAAATTAATCAAATTTATTAATAAATGTAAATTGGAAACATTTTTAAAATTGTATTCTTTATCTGAATCCTAAAAGAAAAATGTGGGTGTAATGTCCCTTTAACATTGCATGCTCTGTCATTTCCTTTAAAGAATACAATAATTATACTATACCTGCCCTTCTCCAGAACTTCATGTGCTTGATTCCTGCTGTGATAAGCTTGTCAGGCATGTACGGGTTAATCTTCACAACAAAAATTTTATCCTTGCTTCCCCTTTAAAAGGAAAACGAGCAGGTTATTTTATTGTGTAAAAGCTCTCCATGTTTGTACCGCTACAGTCAGAAACTAAACAATAAGGGGCATCTCCCAAGCATGTGATTAAAGGGACATTGTACACTAGATCTTTCTTTGCATAAATATTTTGTAGAAAATTGATGTATCCTGTCCCTTTAATGTTTGAATTAATTGAAAAAAACAGGGTTTTTTTTTTTTTTAATTCTGATAGGAAAACCCTATAAGAGAAATCATTTTTTTCCGGCTTTTTTGGGGGATTTTACAAATTGTGACTAAAACAAAAGTTTGATGCTTAAGTGAAAAACATAATTTATGCTTACCTGATAAATTTATTTCTCTTGTAGTGTATCCAGTCCACGGATCATCCATTACTTATGGAATATATTCTCCTTCCCAACAGGAAGCTGCAAGAGTCCACCCACAGCAAAGCTGCTATATAGCTCCTCCCCTAACTGCCATATTCAGTCATTCGACCGAAAACATGCAGAGAAAGGAAAAACCATAGGGTGCAGTGGTGACTGTAGTTCAAATGAAAAAATTACCTGCCTTAAAGTGACAGGGCAGGCCGTGGACTGGATACACTACAAGAGAAATAAATTTATTAGGTAAGCATAAATTATGTTTTCTCTTGTTAAGTGTATCCAGTCCACGGATCATCCATTACTTATGGAATACCAATACCAAAGCTAAAGTACACGGATGATGGGAGGGACAAGGCAGGTACTTAAACGGAAGTTACCACTGCCTGTAAAAAACCCTTTCTCCCAAAAATAGCCTCCGAAGAAGCAAGGTATCAAATTGGTTAAATTTGAAAAGTATGAAGCGCAGACCAAGACTCCGTCTTGTAAATCTGTTCAACAGAAGCCACATTTAAAAAAGGCCCAAGTGAAAACCACAGCTCTAGTAGAATGAGCTGTAATCCCTTCAGGAGGCTGCTGTCCAGCAGTCTCATAAGCTAAATGAATTATGCTTTTTAACCAAAAAGACAGAGAGGCTGCTGAAGTCTTTTGACCTCTCCTCTGTCCAGAATAGACAACAAACAAGGTGAACGTTTGATGAAAACTGTAGTAGCTTGTAAGTAAAACTTTAAAGCACAAACCACGTCCAATATTGTGTAATAGACGTTCCTTCTTTGAGGAAGGATTAGGATACAAGCATGGAACAACTATCTCTTGAGTGATGTACTTGTTAGATACCACCTTAGGAAAAAACCCAGGTTGGTACGCAGGACTACCTTATCCGTACGAAGGACCAGATAAGGAGAATCACATTGTAACACAGATAACTTGGAGACTCTACGAGTCGAGGAATTAGCTACCCAAAAGGAACTTTCCAAGATAAAGATTGATATCTATGGAACAAAAAAGGTTCAAACGGAACTTCTTGAAGAACCTTAAGAATCAGGTTTAAGCTCCATGGCGGAGCAACAGTTTTAAACACAGGCTTGGATCTAACCAAAGCCTGACCAAATGCCTGAACGTCTAGAATACCTGCCAGACGGTAGTGCAAAAAAATAGACAGAGTAAAAATCTGTCCCCTTTTAAGGAATTAGCTGACAACCCTTTTCTCAAAAACATCTTGGAGAAAAGATAATATCCTGGGAATCCAGACTTTACTCCATGAGTAACCCTTGGATTCATAACAATCAGATATTTACACCATATCTATGTTCAATTTTCCTAGAGACAGGCTTTCATGTCTGTATTAAGGTATCAATGACTGACTCGGAGAAGCCATGCTTTGATAACATCAAGCGTTCAGTCTCCAGGCAGTCCATCTCAGATTGATTCTATTTAGATGGTTGAAAGGACCCTGAGGTAGAGGGACCTGTCTCAGAAGCAGAGACCGTGATGGAAAGGATGACATGTCCACCAGATCTGCATACCAGGTCCTGCGTGGCTACGCAGGCGCTGTCAAAAACACCAAAGCCCTCTCCTGCTTGGTCTTGACCTCCGGAGGAAATCCCACTCCCCCGGAAGAAAAGTCTGACGACTTAGAAAATCCACCTCCCAGTTCTCAACACCTGGGATATGGATAGCTGATAGACAAGAGTGAGTCTCTGTCCAGTGCATTATTGTAAGACTTCTAACATCGCTAGGGAACTTCTGTTCCCCCTTGATGGCTGATGTAAGCCACAGTCGTGTATATTGTCCGACTGAGTATGATGTACCTCAGAGTTGCTAACTGAGGCCAAGTCTGAAGAGCATGGAATATCACTCCCAGTTCCAGAATATTTATTAGAAGGAGGGTCTCCTCCTAAGTCCACTATCCCTGAGCCTTCAGGGAGTTCCAGACTGCATCCCAACCTAAAAGGCTGGCATCTATTGTAACAATTGTCCCATCTGACCTGCGGAAGGTCATACCCTTGGACAGATGGACCCGACATAGTCACCAGAGAAGAGAATCTCTGGTCTCTTGGTCCAGGTTTAACAGGGGGACAAATCTGTGTAATCCCCGTTCCTCTGACTGAGCATGCATAGTTGCAGCGGTCTGAAATGTAGACGTGCAAACGGTACTATGTCCCTTGCCGCTACCATTAAGCCGATTTCATTCATGTACTGAGCCACCGAAGGGCGCGGATGGGATGAAAAAACACGGCAGAAATGTAGAAACTTTGACAACCTGGACTCCGTCAGGTAAATTTTCATTTCTACAGAATCTATCAGAGTCCCTAGGAGGGAAACCCTTGAGATTGGGGATAGAGAACTCTTTCCTTGTTCACTTTCGACCCATGTGATCTCAGAAATGCCAGTACTACGTCCGTATGAGACTGTGCAATTTGGATGTTTGACGCCTGTATCAGGATGTTGTCTAAATAAGGGGCCACTTCTATGCCCCGCGGTCTAAGGACCGCCAAAGCGACCCCAGAACCTCCATAAAGATTCTTGGGGCTGTAGATATCCCAAAGGAAAGAGCTACAAACTGGTAAAGCCTGTCTAGAAAGGCAAATCTGAAAAACGATGGTGATCTTTATGCATCACAATGTGAGGATAAGCATCCTTCAAATCCATTGTAGTCCTCTATTGACTCTCCTGGATCATAGTTAAGATGGTACGAATAGTTTCCATCTTAAATGACGGAATTCTGAGGAATTTGTTTAAGATCTTTAGATCCAAAATAGGTCTGAAGGTTCCCTCTCCTTGGGAACCACAAACAGATTTGAGTAAAAACTCTGTCCCTGTTCCTCTCTTGGAACTGGATGGATCTCGTACACAATGTAAGAATGCCTCCTTCTTTATCTGGTTTGCAGATAATTGTGAAAGGCGAAATCTCCCCTTTTTTTGGGGGGGAATCTTTGAAATCCAGAAGATATCTCTGGGATATAAATTCCAATGCCTAGGGATCCTGGGCATCTCTTGCCCACGCCTGGGCGAAGAATGAAAGTCTGCCCCCTATAGGATCCGTTACCGGATAGGGGTCCGTTCCTTCATGCTGCCTTAGAGGCAGCAGCAGGCTCCTTGGCCTGCTTATCTTTGTTCCAGGTCCGATTGTCTCCAGACCGCCTTGGACTGAGCAAAAAATTCCCTCTTGCTTTGCCTTAGAGGAAGAGGATGCCACACCTGCCCTGAAGTTTTTAAAAGGTACGAAAATTAGACTTTTTTTTTTTTGCCCTTGATTTGGACCTATCCTGAGGAAGGGCATGACCTTTTCCTCCAGTGATATAAGCAATAATCTCCTTCAAACCAGGCCCGAATAGGGTCTGCCCCTTGAAGGGAAGTTAAGTAGCTTATTTATTAAAGTCACGACAGCTGACCATGATCTAAGCCATAGCGCTCTGCGCGCCAGTATAGTAAATAACAGAATTCTTAGTCGTTAGTCTAGTCAAATGAACAAGGCATCAGAAAACAAAGGAATTGGCTAGCATAAGCTTGTCAAATATATTCATCCAATGGAGTCGCTTAACTGTAAAGCCTCATCAAGAGACTCAACCCAGAACGCCGCAGCAGCAGTGATAGAAGCAATGTATGCAAGGGGCTGCAGGATAAAACCCTGTTGAATAAACATTTTTTATCCATTGGATCTAAAAAGCACAACTGTCCTCGTCAGAGGTAGTGGTACGCTTAGCTAGAGTAGAAACTCTTCTCTCCACCTTAGGAACTGTCTGCCAGAAGTCCCGTGTGGTGGTAACTATTAGAAAACATTCTTCTAAAAAATAGGAGGGGAAGAGAACGGCACACCTGGTCTATCCCATTCCTTATTAAAAATTTTTTAGTAAACCTCTTTAGGTATTGGAAAAACATCAGTACACACCGGCACTGCATATTATTTATCCAGTCTACACAATTTCTCTGGCCCTGTGATTGTACACATTCATTCAGAGCAGCCAAAGCCTCCCTGAGCAACAAGTGGAGGTTCTCAAGCATAAATTTTAAATGTAGAAATATCAGAATCAGGTTAAATCATCTTCCCTGAGTCAAAAAAAAATCACCCACAGACTAAGCATATTGTGAGGTAGTATCATACATGGTTCTTAAAGCGTCTGTATGCTCTGTATCTACCCCCAGAGCTAACTGCTTTCCTTTAATTTCAGGTAGTCTGACTAATACTGCTGCCAGAATATTATTCACCACCTTTGCCATGTCTTGTAAAATAAACGCTATGGGCGCCCTTGATGTACTTGGCGCCATTTGAGCGTGAGTCCCTGAAGCGGGAGTCGAAGGGTCTGACACGTGGGGAGAGTTAGTCGGCATAACTTTCCCCTCGACAGAATCCCCTGGTAAAAGAAACGCTATGGGTGCCCTTGATGTACTTGGTGCCATTTGAGCGTGAGTCCCTAAAGCGGGAGTCAAAAGGTCTGACACGTGGGGAGAGTTAGTCGGCATAACTACCCCCACGACAGAATCCTCTGGTGATAATGTTTTTAAAGACAAAAAATGATCTTTATTGTTTAACATGAAATCAGTACATCTGGTACACATTCTAAGATGGGGTTCCACCATGGCTTTAAAACATAATGAACACAGAGCTTCCTCTATGTCAGACATGTTAGAACAGACTAATAATGAGACTAGTAAGCTTGGAAAACACTTTAAATCAAGTTAACAAGCAAATATATAAAACGTTACTGTGCCTTTAAGAGAAACAAATTTTGTCAAAATTTGAAAAACAGTGAAAAAAAGGCAGTAAAACAAACGAAATTTTTACAGTACATGTAATAAGGTAACAGAGCATTGCACCCACTTGCAAATTGATGATTAACCCCTTAATGCAAAAAACAGATAAAAAAAAACAAACGACATAGACGTTTTTAAAAACAGACACAACAAACTGCCACAGCCAACAGTGGGAAGCTTCAGTTAACTGTTTCTATGCAAAATTTAAGCCAGCCATGTGGAAAAAACTTAGGCCCCAATAAGTTTTATCACCAAACATATGTTAAAACACATTTTTACAAGAGTATGTATCTCTATTAATAAGCCTGATACCAGTCGCTTTTACTGCATTTAAGGCTATACCAACATTACAGTGTTATCACCAATGTACGTTAAAAAACGATTAAACATGCCAGCAAACGTTTTAAAACACATTTTTATAAGAGTATGTATCTCTATTAATAAGCCTGATACCAGTCGCTATCGCTGCATTTAAGGCTTTACTTACATTACTTCGGTATCAGCAGTATTTTCTTAGTCAATTCCATTCCTAGAAAAATATTTTACTGCACATACCTTATCTGCAGGAAAACCTGCACGCCATTCCCCCTCTGAAGTACCTCACTCCTCAGAATGTGTGAGAACAGCAAATGGATCTTAGTTACGTCTGCTAAGATCATAGAAAAACGCAGGCAGATTCTTCTTCCAAATACTGCCTGAGATAAACAGCACACTCCGGTGCCATTTAAAAATAACAAACTTTTGATTGAAGAATAAACTAAGTAGAAAGCACCACAGACTCTCACGACCTCCTATCTATGTTGAGGCTTGCAAGAGAATGACTGAATATGGCAGTTAGGGGAGGAGCTATATAGCAGCTTTGCTGTGGGTGGACTCTTGCAGCTTCCTGTTGGGAAGGAGAATATATTCCATAAGTAATGGATGATCCGTGGACTGGATACACTTAACAAGAGAAATATATTTTGTTGGCTAATTTATTCAGTACTTATAATTATTAAATAATCGGTTAACCAATAATATCAATTCATGACCTGTGCAATTCAAAATTTTGGGTCATTTTACAAAACCTAATTTATGTAAGAACTTACCTGATAAATTCATTTCTTTCATATTAGCAAGAGTCCATGAGCTAGTGACGTATGGGATATTTCCTACCAGGAGGGGCAAAGTTTCCCAAAACTCAAAATGCCTATAAATACACCCCTCACCACACCCACAAATCAGTTTAACGAATAGCCAAGAAGTGGGGTGATAAGAAAAAAGTGCGAAAGCATAAAAAATAAGGAATTGGAATAATTGTGCTTTATACAAAAAAATCATAACCACCACAAAAAAGGGTGGGCCTCATGGACTCTTGCTAATATGAAAGAAATGAATTTATCAGGTAAGTTCTTACATAAATTAGGTTTTCTTTCATGTAATTAGCAAGAGTCCATGAGCTAGTGACGTATGGGATAATGACTACCCAAGATGTGGATCTTCCACGCAAGAGTCACTAGAGAGGGAGGGATACAATAAAGACAGCCAATTCCGTTGAAAATAATCCACACCCAAAATAAAGATTAAATCTTATAATGAAAAAAACTGAAATTATAAGCAGAAGAATCAAACTGAAACACCTGCCTGAAGTACTTTTCTACCAAAAACTGCTTCAGAAGAAGAAAACACATCAAAATGGTAGAATTTAGTAAAAGTATGCAAAGAAGACCAAGTTGCTGCTTTGCAAATCTGATCAACCGAAGCTTCATTCCTAAACGCCCAGGAAGTAGAAACTGACCTAGTAGAATGAGCTGTAATCCTTTGAGGCGGAGTTTTACCCGACTCGACATAAGCATGATGAATTAAAGATTTCAACCAAGATGCCAAAGAAATGGCAGAGGCCTTCTGACCTTTCCTAGAACCGGAAAAGATAACAAATAGACTAGAAGTCTTTCGGAAATTCTTAGTAGCTTCAACATAATATTTCAAAGCTCTAACTACATCCAAAGAATGCAATGATCTCTCCTTAGAATTCTTAGGATTAGGACACAATGAAGGAACCACAATTTCTCTACTAATGTTGTTAGAATTCACAACCTTAGGTAAAAATTTAAAAGAAGTTCGCAACACTGCCTTATCCTGATGAAAAATCAGAAAAGGAGACTCACAAGAAAGAGCAGATAATTCAGAAACTCTTCTAGCAGAAGAGATGGCCAAAAGAAACAAAACTTTCCAAGAAAGTAATTTAATGTCCAGTGAATGCATAGGTTCAAACGGAGGAGCTTGAAGAGCCCCCAGAACCAAATTCAAACTCCAAGGTGGAGAAATTGACTTAATAACAGGTTTTATACGAACCAAAGCTTGTACCAAACAATGAATATCAGGAAGATTAGCAATCTTTCTGTGAAAAAGAACAGAAAGAGCAGAGATTTGTCCTTTCAAGGAACTTGCAGACAAACCTTTATCCAAACCATCCTGAAGAAACTGTAAAATTCTCGGAATTCTAAAAGAATGCCAGGAAAAATGATGAGAAAGACACCAAGAAATGTAAGTCTTCCAGACTCGATAATATATCTTCCTAGATACAGATTTACGAGCCTGTAACATAGTATTAATCACAGAGTCAGAGAAACCTCTTTGACTAAGAATCAAGCGTTCAATCTCCATACCTTCAAACTTAAGGATTTTTGATCCTGATGGAAAAAAGGACCTTGCGACAGAAGGTCTGGTCTTAACGGAAGAGTCCACGGTTGGCAAGAGGCCATCCAGACAAGATCCGCATACCAAAACCTGTGAGGCCATGCTGGAGCCACCAGCAGAACAAACAAGCATTCCTTCAGAATCTTGGAGATTACTCTTGGAAGAAGAACTAGAGGCGGAAAGATATAGGCAGGATGATACTTCCAAGGAAGTGACAATGCATCCACTGCTTCCGCCTGAGGATCCCTGGATCTGGACAGATACCTGGGAAGTTTCTTGTTTAGATGAGAGGCCATCAGATCTATTTCTGGAAGTCCCCACATTTGAACAATCTGAAGAAATACCTCTGGGTGAAGAGACCATTCGCCCGGATGTAACGTTTGGCGACTGAGATAATCCGCTTCCCAATTGTCTATACCTGGGATATGAACCGCAGAAATTAGACAGGAGCTGGATTCCGCCCAAACCAGAATTCGAGATACTTCTTTCATAGCCAGAGGACTGTGAGTCCCTCCTTGATGATTGATATATGCCACAGTTGTGACATTGTCTGTCTGAAAACAAATGAACGATTCTCTCTTTAGAAGAGGCCATGACTGAAGAGCTCTGAAAATTGCACGGAGTTCCAAAATATTGATTGGTAATCTCACCTCCTGAGATTCCCAAACCCCTTGTGCTGTCAGAGACCCCCAAACAGCTCCCCAACCTGTCAGACTTGCATCTGTTGAAATCACAGTCCAGGTTGGAAGAACAAAAGAAGCCCCCTGAACTAAACAATGGTGATCTGTCCACCACGTCAGAGAGTGTCGTACAATCGGTTTTAAAGATATCAATTGATATATCTTTGTGTAATCCCTGCACCACTGGTTCAGCATACAGAGCTGAAGAGGTTGCATGTGAAAACGAGCAAAGGGGATCGCGTCCGATGCAGCAGTCATAAGACCTAGAATTTCCATGCATAAGTCTACGAAGGGAATGATTGAGACTGAAGGTTTAGACAAGCTGAAACCAATTTTAGACGTCTCTTGTCTGTCAGAGACAGAGTCATGGACACTGAATCTATCTGGAAACCTAAAAAGGTTACCCTTGTCTGAGGAATCAATGAACTTTTCGGTAAATTGATCCTCCAACCATGATCTCGAAGAAACAATACGAGTCGATTCGTATGAGATTCTGCTAAATGTGAAGACTGAGCAAGTACCAAGATATCGTCCAAATAAGGAAATACCACAATACCCTGTTCTCTGATTACAGACAGAAGGGCTCCGAGAACCTTTGTAAAAATCCTTGGAGCTGTTGCTAGGCCAAACGGCAGAGCCACAAATTGGTAATGCTTGTCTAGGAAAGTGAATCTCAGAAACTGATAGTGATCTGTATGAATCGGAATATGCAGATATGCATCCTGTAAATCTATTGTGGACATATAATGACCTTGCTGAACAAAAGGCAGAATAGTCCTTATAGTTACCATTTTGAATGTTGGTATTCTTACATAACGATTCAATATTTTTAGATCCAGAACTGGTCTGAAGGAATTCTCCTTCTTTGGTACAAAGAAGAGATTTGAATAAAACCCCAGTCCCTGTTCCAGAACTGGAACTGGCATAATTACTCCAGCCAACTCTAGATCTGAAACACATTTCAGAAATGCTTGAGCCTTCGCTGGATTTACTGGGACACGGGAAAGAAAAAACCTCTTTGTAGGAGGCCTTATCTTGAAGCCAATTCTGTACCCGTCTGAAACAATGTTCTGAATCCACAGATTGTGAATTGAATTGATCCAAATTTCTTTGAAAAAACGTAATCTGCCCCCTACCAGCTGAGCTGGAATGAGGGCCGCACCTTCATGTGGACTTGGGAGCTGGCTTTGGTTTTCTAAAAGGCTTGGATTTATTCCAGACTGGAGATGGTTTCCAAACTGATATCGCTCCTGTAGATGAAGGATCAGGCTTTTGTTCCTTATTGTGACAAAAGGAACGAAAACGATTATTAGACCTAAATTTACCTTTAGATTTTTTATCCTGTGGTAAAAAAGTTCCTTTCCCTCCAGTAACAGTTGAAATAATAGAATCCAACTGAGAACCAAATAATTTATTACCCTGGAAAGAAAGGGAAAGCAAAGTTGACTTAGAAGACATATCAGCATTCCAAGTCTTAAGCCATAAAGCTCTTCTAGCTAAAATAGCTAGAGACATATACCTGACATCAACCCTAATGATATCAAAGATGGCATCACAAATAAAGTTATTAGCATGTTGAAGAAGATTAACAATGCTATGAGAATTATGATCTGTTACTTGTTGTGCTAAAGCTTCTAACCAAAAAGTTGAGGCTGCAGCAACATCCGCTAAAGATATAGCAGGACTAAGAAGATTACCTGAACATAAGTAAGCTTTTCTTAGAAAGGATTCAATCTTCCTATCTAAAGGATCCTTAAAGGAAGTACTATCTGCCGTAGGAATAGTAGTACGTTTAGCAAGAGTAGAGACAGCCCCATCAACCTTAGGGATTTTGTCCCAAAACTCTAATCTGTCAGATGGCACAGGATATAATTGCTTAAAACGTTTAGAAGGAGTAAATGAATTACCTAAATTATTCCATTCCCTGGAGATTACTTCAGAAATAGCATCAGGGACAGGAAAAACTTCTGGAATAACTACAGGAGATTTAAAAACCTTATTTAAACGTTTAGATTTAGTATCAAGAGGACCAGAATCCTCTATTTCTAATGCAATTAAGACTTCTTTAAGTAAAGAACGAATAAATTCCATTTTAAATAAATATGAAGATTTATCAGCATCATCCTCTGAAACAGAATCCTCTGAACCAGAGGAATCATTATCAGAATCAGAATGATAATGTTCATTTAAAAATTCATCTGAAAAATTAGAAGTTTTAAAAGACCTTTTACGTTTACTAGAAGGAGGAATAACAGACATAGCCTTCTTAATGGATTTAGAAACAAAATCTCTTATGTTAACAGGAACACTCTGAGTATTAGATGTTGATGGAACAACAACAGGTAATGTAACATTACTAAAGGAAATATTATCTGCATTAACAAGTTTGTCATGACATTCATTGCAAACAACAGCTGGAGGAACAGATACCACAAGTTTACAGCAGATACACTTAACTTTGGTAGATCCAGCACCAGGCAGCGATTTTCCAGAAGTATCTTCTGACTCAAGGTCAATCTGGGACATCTTGCAATATGTAATAGAAAAAACAACATATAAAGCAAAATTGATCAAATTCCTTAAATGACAGTTTCAGGAATGGGAATAAATGCCAGTGAATAAGCTTCTAGCAACCAGAAGCAATAAACAATGAGACTTAAATAATGTGGAGACAATAGTGACGCCCACATCCGGAACGCCGACACTTTTGGTGCAAAAAAACGTCAAAAAATGACGCAACTTCCGGCGACACGTATGACGCCGGAAACAAGAAAAAAAGTTTTGCGCCAAAAAAGTCCGCGCCAAGAATGATGCAATAAAATGAAGCATTTTCAGCCCCCGCGAGCCTAACAGCCCACAGGGAAAAAAAGTCAAATTTTAAGGTAAGAAAAAAATTGATTTATTCATATGCATTATCCCAAATATGAAACTGACTGTCTGAAATAAGGAACGTTGAACATCCTGAGTCAAGGCAAATAAATGTTTGAACACATATATTTAGAACTTTATATAAAAGCGCCCAACCATAGCTTAGAGTGTCAAAGAAAATAAGACTTACTTACCCCAGGACACTCATCTACAAGTAGTAGAAAGCCAAACCAGTACTGAAACGAGAATCAGTAGAGGTAATGGTATATATAAGAGTATATCGTCGATCTGAAAAGGGAGGTAAGAGATGAATCTCTACGACCGATAACAGAGAACCTATGAAATAGACCCCGTAGAAGGAGATCATTGAATTCAAATAGGCAATACTCTCCTCACATCCCTCTGACATTCACTGCACGCTGAGAGGAAAACCGGGCTCCAACCTGCTGCGGAGCCCATATCAACGTAGAATCTAGCACAAACTTACTTCACCACCTCCATAGGAGGCAAAGTTTGTAAAACTGATTTGTGGGTGTGGTGAGGGGTGTATTTATAGGCATTTTGAGGTTTGGGAAACTTTGCCCCTCCTGGTAGGAATGTATATCCCATACGTCACTAGCTCATGGACTCTTGCTAATTACATGAAAGAAATAAAAGTTTTATTTAGATTTTAGCTGTGAAAATGTTTCATTGTTCCTACATGTGACATGAACTACCTTTTTATCACACTAAAAACCAAATGGTTATTAACCTTTAAACTGAGCATTAAAAAGTCCTGAGAACAATATGACACACGTAAGAGGCCAATAAGGGTACCGAGTGGTCAATGCAGCTGAATTTGATGAATCCAAGAATCGTGAGATGAATCTCTACGACCGATAACAGAGAACCTATGAAATAGACCCCGTAGAAGGAGATCATTGAATTCAAATAGGCAATACTCTCCTCACATCCCTCTGACATTCACTGCACGCTGAGAGGAAAACCGGGCTCCAACCTGCTGCGGAGCCCATATCAACGTAGAATCTAGCACAAACTTACTTCACCACCTCCATAGGAGGCAAAGTTTGTAAAACTGATTTGTGGGTGTGGTGAGGGGTGTATTTATAGGCATTTTGAGGTTTGGGAAACTTTGCCCCTCCTGGTAGGAATGTATATCCCATACGTCACTAGCTCATGGACTCTTGCTAATTACATGAAAGAAATAAAAGTTTTATTTAGATTTTAGCTGTGAAAATGTTTCATTGTTCCTACATGTGACATGAACTACCTTTTTATCACACTAAAAACCAAATGGTTATTAACCTTTAAACTGAGCATTAAAAAGTCCTGAGAACAATATGACACACGTAAGAGGCCAATAAGGGTACCGAGTGGTCAATGCAGCTGAATTTGATGAATCCAAGAATCGTGAGAATAGCTGCATGAAGAATGTTTTCTTACACACTGAAATACCGTTATTGATTTTTAATAGAATATATACAATAAAAAGGGGGTTTTGCAATGCCCTTGTCTAATGTGTTTAACCCCTGCTACATAGTGAAATATATAATGAATGGTGGTCTTGCATCCCACTCCTATTCTACTACAGAAAAGATGCAGCTCCGAAGACAGTTAAAAGGGGACAATAAAGTCAAATTAAACGTTCATGATTCAGATAGAACATGCCATTTTAAACAACTGTCCAATTGACTTTCTATTATCTAATTTTCATCATTCTCTTGGTATACTTTGTTGAAAAGCATATCTATGTAGGCTCAGCAGCAATGCACTACTGGGAGACAGCTGCTGATTAGTGGCTGCACATATGGGCCTCTGGTCATTGGCTTACTCAATGTGTTTCGCTAGCATCCAGTAGTGCATTGCTGCTCTCTTTAACAATGGACGCCAGGAGAATGAAGCAAATTTAATAATTAAAGTAAAATGGAAAAGGTTTTTTGTTTTCATTTTATGCCCTATCTGAATCACAAAAACATTTTTTGGGGGTTTCATGTCCCTTTAAGGCAGCATACATGTATACCTTTTAAACACCAGTGGTGGTTCTATACCATAATATTTAGTGGTGCTAAAAAGGGCATCACAAACCCAAATATCAAGGTTGGAAATGGTGGACCTTATCTTCTACAAACTATTCCTTGGTAGAAGAGCATCGTTTAATTTATGTCCACCATTATGCAGACCACAATTGCATTTTTTATGGTCTTACAGGTATTAATACTGTGCTGAAAGCACTTTACTAACTATAGAGTGTGCCAGAGTAGTCAGGGGGGGGGGGGGGGGTAGCTGGAGCAGTATGGGGTATCTCAGGCAGCACAGGATCAGTCTATGCGAAAGGCTGACACACAGTGGTCACATGGTATGGTTAATGGTGGTGTTTGGAAGGTTTGCGGGCATGACAGGGCAGCTGGGATTAGGGTGTCAGTGTTGCTAGGTGGTTTATGGGTGGTCAGTGCCATTATGGGAAGGGTTTAGATGTTCTATCTAGAAGGTTCTACTTAATGCAGATACAGACCTTACTGATGAGAGTTTTTCTCCTTTCTTCCAGTCCCATAGGACGATGGTGTGATTGTCATCAATGCCAACGGAGGCCAAACGCTTCCCATCAGCTGCAAGTAAGAACAGCAATGAGAGGTTTGTACTGTAGGACGGAGATGGACAGCACACATGAAATATGTATCTGGTGTTATTGGTCTAACTTACAACCTTAGCTCCTCATAGGGTTAACAATATACCTCTATGAGTACAAGTGGGTCAGCTAGTGGATCATTCACTTTATTCTTGTCCAACCCTTGAAGATAAACATTTGACAACCTACAATAAGAGATACTTTCTTATAATGCTATTTAAATCAGTATGTTAGAACAGAGATGAAACAATCAGCTGATTAGTAACCATGGTTACAACCGCTCTCACCCATGAGCTGATTATTTCACCTGTGCTCTAGTCAAGATATCATGAAATCTGGCCTGTTAGCGGTACTTGCGGACTGGAGTTGAGAAAGTCTGTGGTAGAACATAGTTTCGCAGAAGGAAGATAAAATGGATTGCTGGGAATTTCCGCAAAAACTCAATGTTATTGTTGAGTGATACATCATGAGGCTATGTACACTGCATCACAAGCAGCTGATTATCTTCATTGTTCTTGTTAGTGCTGTATCTATCATGCATCAAAAAGCAATCCCCTGAATATTACATCTAACCAAGCGCTTCATAGGTATTTACATCTAATGAAAGAGCTGCCAGGAAAAAGGACGCTGGCGCTTGACAGAAAATGAATCAATTTACCCTGCTTAATAAGCAACATGAATTCTATCAAGGCACAGCACTTGATCCTATCATGATGTGAGCATTAGATAACTTTTACTATCCCAGTGCAATTACCTTTAGCACAGAAATGTAAAAATATACTGCAGTAGATTTGTCTGCCAGCTGTTTTTAAAGGGACACTGAACCAAAAAAAAAATATTTCATGATTCAGATAGAGCATGCAATTTTAAGCAACTTTCTAATGTACTCCTATTATCAATTTTTCTTTGTTCACTTGCTATCTTTATTTGAAAAAGAAGGCATCTAAGCTGCTTTTTTTGATTCAGAACTCTGGACAGCACTTTTTTATTGGTGGATTTATCCACCAATCAGCAAGAATAACCCAGGTTATTCACCAAAAATGGTCCGGCATCTAAACTTACATTAGTGCATTTCAAATAAAGATACCATGAGAATGAAGAAAATTTGATAATAGGAGTAAATTAGAAAGTTGCTTAAAATTGCTGTTATATCTGATTCACGAAAGAAAAAAATTGGGTTCAGTGTCCCTTTAATTATGTATTAGAATTTCCTGTATTAGAATTTCCTGCATTTGGAAATTATACATCTACATAAGAAGTGGAATGTGTGATGTTAACAGACAACCTTCACCCGAATCAGGGTAAATTTAAAGTGACAGACCGATAATTTTTATTTTGTGAGTCAGATAGCGCATACAATTTTACTCAACTTTTAAATTTACTTGTTTTATCTAATTTGCTTTGTTAAATTGGTATCCTTTGTTGAAAAGTATACTTAGGAAGGCTCAGGCACTGGGAGCAAGCTGCTGACTGGTAGCTGCACATCTATGCTTTTTGTGATTGGCTTGTGTTCCGCAAGTTCCCAGTAGTGCATTACTGCTCTTCAAGAAAGGATACCAAGAGAATGAAGCAAATTTGATAATAGAAGTAAATGGAAAAGTTGTTTACAAAGTATTCTCTGTTTGAATCATTATTAAAGAAACATTTTGGGTTTCATGTCCCTTTAATGCTGAAAATTAGTTAAGGGTTGTGGGAGCAGAGGTGAAGGCAACAGTCAACCTAAAAATAATATTGGAAGCAATGGTAGGCTCATTCATTTAGTAACCAGGGGCACGATCCGATAAACGGCGTAGTTTGCGGCGCAAGCGAGGGAACCCGCGTTGCCCGCAGTTTTAGCTCGCAACTCGAGCTATCCCATATACGGCGCCGTCAGATGCTAAAGTGCCGTAAGTCGGATAAACCAGCGATGTCCAGAAATCTGCGCAAGTACAAATTTCTGGCGTCGCCAGTGACTTACAGCACGTTAGAAACTGCCGGCGCCTACAAAACCTGACTAAAGTCTAAATCACCCGCACTGTCTAACACGCCTCCCTAACATAGCCCGACACGTCTAACCCTCTATCCGCTATCCCCCCTCACTAACCTAACAATAAAATATGTATTAACCCCTAAACCGCCGCTCCCAAACCCCGCCGCAACATAATAAAGTTATTAACCCCTAAACCGCCGCCAGCTATATTAAATCTATAACCCCCTAAAGTGAGCCCCTAACACCGCCGCCATCTACCTTACCTACCCCCTAAAGTGAGCCCCTACCCCGCCGCTATCTATTTTAAAATTATTAACCCCTAATCTAATCCCCCTACCCCGCCGCCATCTATATTAAATTATTCAACCCCTAAAATACTAAACTATCCCTACCACTAAACCTAAGTCTAACCCTACAAATAGCCCTGAAAAGGGCTTTTTGCGTGGCATTGCCCCAAAGTAACAGCTCTTTTGCCTGCCCTTAAAAGGGCTTTTTGCGGGGGAATGCCCCAAAGTAACAGCTCTTTTGCCAGCCCTTAAAAGGGCTTTTGGCGGGGCTTTGTCACAAAGTAAACTGCTCTTTTGCCTATAATCTACATCCCCCTACACCGCGGCCACCTATAATAAATGTATTAACCCCTAATCTAATCCCCCTACACCGCCACCAGCTATATTAACTATATTAACCCTAATTATATTAGGGTTAATATAGTTAATATCGTTATTATATTAAATATATATATTAAGTATAATAACCATATCTAACTCTAACATCCTAACTAAACTCTTATTAAAATAAATCTAATATTAATATTATTAATTAAAATATTCCTATTTAAATCTAAATACTTACCTATAAAATAAACCCTAAGATAGCTACAATATAATTAATAATTACATTGTAGCTATGTTAGGGTTTATATTTATTTTACAGGTAAATTGTTAATTATTTTAACTAGGTATAATAGATATTAAATAGTTATTAACTATTTAATATCTACCTAGTTAAAATAATTACCCAATTACCTGTAAAATAAATCCTAACCTAAGTTACAAATACACCTACACTATCAATAAATTAAATAAACTACAAATATCTATCTAAAAATACAATTAAATAAACTAAACTAAATTACAAAAAACAAACAAACACTAAATTACAAAAAATAAAAAAAAGATTACAAGATTTTTAAGATAATTACACCTATTCTAAGCCCCCTAATACAATAATAAAGCCCCCCCAAATAAAAAAATTTCCCTACCCTATTCTAAATTAAAAAAAGTTCAAAACTCTTTTACCTTACCAGCCCTTAAAAGGGCCTTCTGTGGGGGCATGCCCCAAAGAAAACTGCTCTTTTGCCTGAAAAAAAACACAATACCACCCCCCAACATTACAACCCACCACCCACATACCCCTAATCTAACCCAAACCCCCCTTAAATAAATCTAACACTACCCCCCTGAAGATCTCCCTACCTTATCTTCACCACGCCGGGCAGAACTCCTCATCCGATCCGGGCGATGTCTATCCAAGCGGTAAAGAAGAAATCTTCATCCCGGCGATGTTTTTATCCAAGCGGCAGCAAAGTCTTCTTCCATCCGCCAGCATCTTCCATCAAGCGGCATCTTCAATCTTCTCTCCACCAACGCGGAGCATCCATCCCGGCCGACGACTGAACGACGAATGAGGTACCTTTAAATGACGTCATCCAAGATGGCGTCCATCGTATTACGATTGGCTGATAGGATTCTATCAGCCAATCGGAATTAAGGTAGAAAAATCTGATTGGCTGATTGAATCAGCCAATCAGATTCAAGTTCAATCCGATTGGCTGAACCAATCAGCCAATCAGATTGAGCTTGCGTTCTATTGGCTGATCGGAACAGCCAATAGAACACGAGCTCAATCTGATTGGCTGATTGGTTCAGCCAATCGGATTGAACTTGAATCTGATTGGCTGATTCAATCAGCCAATCAGATTTTTCTACCTTAATTCCGATTGGCTGATAGAATCCTATCAGCCAATCGGAATTCGACGGACGCCATCTTGGATGACGTCATTTAAAGGTACCTCATTCGTCGTTCAGTCGTCGGCTGGGATGGATGCTCCGCGTTGGTGGAGAGAAGATTGAAGATGCCGCTTGATGGAAGATGCTGGCGGATGGAAGAAGACTTTGCTGCCGCTTGGATAAAAACATCGCCGGGATGAAGATTTCTTCTTTACCGCTTGGATAGACATCGCCCGGATCGGATGAGGAGTTCTGCCCGTTGTGTGGTGAAGATAAGGTAGGGAGATCTTCAGGGGGGTAGTGTTAGGTTTATTTAAGGGGGGTTTGGGTTAGATTAGGGGTATGTGGGTGGTGGGTTGTAATGTTGGGGGGTGGTATTGTGTTTTTTTTTCAGGCAAAAGAGCAGTTTTCTTTGGGGCATGCCCCCACAAAAGGCCCTTTTAAGGGCTGGTAAGGTAAAAGAGCTTTGAACTTTTTTTAATTTAGAATAGGGTAGGGAATTTTTTTTATTTTGGGGGGCTTTATTATTTTATTAGGGGGCTTAGAATAGGTGTAATTAGCTTAAAAATCTTGTAATCTTTTTTTTATTTTTTGTAATTTAGTGTTTGTTTTTTTTTGTAATTTAGTTTAGTTTATTTAATTGTATTTTTAGATAGATATTTGTAGTTTATTTAATTTATTGATAGTGTAGGTGTATTTGTAACTTAGGTTAGGATTTATTTTACAGGTAATTGGGTAATTATTTTAAGTAGGTAGCTATTAAATAGTTCATAACTATCTAATAGCTATTATACCTAGTTAAAATAATTAACAATTTACCTGTAAAATAAATATAAACCCTAACATAGCTACAATGTAATTATTAATTATATTGCAGCTATCTTAGGGTTTATTTTATAGGTAAGTATTTAGATTTTAATAGGAATATTTTAGTTTATAATATGAATTAGATTTATTTAATAAGAATTTAGTTAGGGGTGTTAGGGTTAGATAGAGTTAATATAGTTAATATAAATACTATAGTAACTATATTAACCCTAATATAATTAGGGTTAATATAGTTAATATATATAATGTAATAACTATATTAACTATAATATACTTAGGGTTAATATAGATAATATAGCTGGCGGCGGGGTAGGTAGATTAAATTAGGGGTTAATAATTTTAATATAGATGGCGGCGGTGTAAGAGGCTTACATTAGGGGTTAATACCATTAATATAGGTGGTGGCGGTGTAGGGAGGGCAGGTTATAGGGCAAAAGAGCTGTTTACTTTGGGGCAAAGCCCCGCAAAAGGCCCTTTTAAGGGCTGGTAATAGAGATAATTATTTTAGGGGGATTAGATTAGGGGTTAATAATATTCATATAGCTGGCGGCGGTATAGGGGGATTCGATTAGGGGTTAATAATTTTTATATAGGTGGCCGCGGTTTAAGGGGTCAGATTAGGGGATAGATAAGGTAGATGGCGGCGGTTTTAGGGGCTCACAGTAGGGGGTTAGTTTATGTAGATGGCGGCGGTTTAGGGGTTAAATATTTTATTAGGGATTGCGGCGGGGGATCGCGGTTGACAGGGAGATAGACATTGCGCATCCGTTAGGTGTTAGGTTTTATTTAGCAGATCGCGGTTGACAGCTAGATAGACATTGCGCATGCGTTAGGTGTTAGGTTTTATTTACTCAGCGTAAGGCTTCTTACGGCTGCTTTTTGTGGCAAGGTGAAAATGGAGTAAGATTTCTCCATTTTCGCCACGTAAGTCCTTACGCTGTATATTGGATACCAAACTGCGCTGGTTTGGTATACCTGCCTATGGCCCAAAAAACTACGGGCGACGGCAGAAATATACGGGCGTAACTTCTAGGTTACGCCGTATATGTGATACCAAACCCGCGCAAATATTGGCGTCACCGACTTTTGCGGGCGACGATTTTTATCGGATCGACCCCCAGGTCTAAAATCAACAGAACTGATCAGCTAAGCATTATCAAACATAAAAAAACATGTTGAGTCAGTGAAATATACAGTGTATGCAATATTTCATAGCTTATGTGTATAAACATTATAAGGAGAACTGGAGACAGCTGTAGCTTTTATTTGAGTCTAGCTGTGCAGTACACTGGGGTAAATTTATTAACAACTTCTTCAGTGTCACACAGCTGAGCAGGCCTTAGCAAACCTATCTCACCACACCGCCTGTATGTTATACATGATGCTTTATACCATAACCACTCACAGATTTCCTTTCTTATATATCACTATTGCACCTTCCCCTGATGCTCAGCTGTAATTCCCTATGAGCTAAGATTGTTACATCCCAGGTTGCCATAACACCCTGCACAGCACTAGGTCCATTACCATATGTGGGGCAAATAGGCAGCAGCTAAAGGTAATATGTTCTGAATTCCATTTAAATGTCACTTAAAATTGGGCTCCTATTTAGAAAAAAAAAATCTTTCTAGTGCCTAATATGCAATACATAAGTTAAAAGCCATTTTGTGAAAGAATCTAATAATAATGAATATTTTTACTGTTTTAGTTAAATTATAAATAGTGCAATTGTAACACACCCACCTAGCACATTTTATGTGAATTTTAGGTCAGCGGTTCGAATCTCATATGACCACTAGACTTAATTGTTATTTTATATTTTCTACATTTATTTTTATAATATATACATTTTAAAAATGATATATATGTATATGTATGTATGTAAAAATGATATATATGTATATGTATGTATGTAAAAATGATTTACATTATCCATGTATTATTTATCCTTAAGTCGGATTGTTACTTACTGCAATTGGGTTTGTGACTACGGTTGCCACCTCACATCAGCCATGTTTTCATAGACAATTATGAGTTACACATGCTGCAGGGTATGCAGGGAGGAACATGAATAGTGCTGTCCAGGATCACTATTCGTGTGCTGTCCAGGGCTGCAATTCATGTTCCCCCCTGCACACCCAGCAGCATGTGTAACTCATAAGTCTCCAGGAAAACATGGCGGAGGTGGCAACCCTATTTGTGACGGAGCATCAAGCAGTTGCTGACGGTCATACACCTTGTGACATAGTCTGTATGTATATCCTTGTATGTTAATAAATTGTTTTACGCTTTACCTTGGAGTTCCTGATTATCCTTAGGAGCCGAGGGGCTTTGTAACCAACAGCCTGATGCTTTGAGCTAAGTGATAGCTCTTTAAAGTGTGACTACCTGTCCTTTCTGGATTTTTCATTAATATTCTTACATTACTATTATTTTAGTAATTTCTTATATTACTATTGTTTGTTTCCCATTTTACCTTAGGAGGTATATGAATCCTTGCTCTATATAACTACCGCTGCTGTTTTTGCACTATCTATATATCCTTACCATTGGGGTTGTATACACTTATTATTTTTTTACTTAGTTTATATGCTTTTAAGTGTACACATTTATTGAGTGATTACCTTTGATTTTTTGTGACTTTAATTTATGTTGTGTTAATAAAATATCAGATTGTTGTAATATTGCTGTTTACTATGACTATATTACTTAAGTGCAAGTAGTGTATCTCAACAACTAGAGCTAATACAAAAATTCTGAAGTCATATTTGTTTTTTAAGACCCAAAATAAGTTAAGTATGACTATTTTTAGGAAGGAAACAAATTAAAACATTTTTTGTTGAACAGTGTTAAAGGAAAGGGGGGGGGGGGTAATAATAAAATTATATTTAATCTTTTTTCTACTAAATATAATTAAACATTTTATATTACTATCTTAAAATGTTCCATGTCCCTATAATAAGGCTCTTTAGTGTGAAGCTGTTTTTGGCTGCAGCATTGAGGACCTAATAAGTGAACCTCAATAAAACTGACCCAGTGCCAGGAATAGTCAATATAAATGGTATTTTTGATAACTACTATGGCATTCCTAGCACTGCCCAGACCTCTCATTTCAAGTAGAGAGAAACAATCTGAGTCTAAAACAATTTGCAATCAAAATATAATAATTTGATGTATCAGCCTTCATTTAACAGCAAAGCATGGCGCAGCACACAAAACAAACACTGCTGTGTTTTTGAGCTGAATTACCAGAATCAATATTACAGACTCAATGACTAAATCAGAATAAAGCCCCCCCTCTAAATGTGACACCATTATGCTGTTTAAGGTCCAAACAAATTACTTAAATTGTTTATTCATAGGATCAGGGTTGCCCGCAAGGGTTGGGGGAAGTCTCATTTAATCAGGTAAATGGCTGTTTCATTTTCAGGGTATTAAGGAGAAAGGTTCTGACAGCTCTGTAATGGATGGATGTAGATTAGCAGTTCCTTATTCAGCTGGGAGAGACCCACATCTGGCAGATTGTACACATAATCTGCTGCTCAGTGCATGGGCTTTTAGAAGTGCTAATAAGGCAGACTTGATGTTAGTTATAGAATCCAAATCCACAGTCCCAACATAGAAATATAAACCTCCAAAGTGGTCCTTTTGTGCCAACTACATTTTAACCTTTTTAAAGGGGCTAAAAACATGTTGATGGGTTTTTGCACAGACCAGAATGAAATCAATGGGGTTATATCTCATAAAGTGGTAGGTCATAAGTAATGCTGTTTTCTATTTCAAGAAGTAAGCCACATCGCTTAGTCCGGCCAAACAAAAATCAATTTGGCTGACCTGGTGCATGGACCACAGAGGCCATTCCATTATCTAAGCTGAAATGAAAGCCAGTGATGTGTAGTTTAATATAACGGCTTTTAAGATTTGTTGGTTGTAATGATCTATGAATCTTAGCTATAATATAAAGGATTTCATAATGTACAGTAGTGAAGCATATTGTACATAAGCAGAAAATCAGTAGACTATACAGAGTCCCCCCTCCCTAGAAAACATGTCCTGTATTTTACCACACAGAACACTTTAAAGGAACAGTCAACACCGATGAAAACGTTATCCCATACCTTAGATCAAGCAAAAAAAAAAAGAGCCTGCACCACATCCCATCTTCAATAACACTAACGTTAGGTGGCTAATCTTCAATGAACATTTAGTTAACAGCGGCAGATATGGCCGCCAAACTCCTCCCCCTGTTACGTAGGAGGCTTCTTGCTTTAAATCCATACTCGTTCACAGGGACACTGTTCTATTTCTAATGCGCACCCTCGCTATTAGAAATAGAGCAGTGTCTCCGTGAATGCGGCTAAAGAATCTAGCCGAGGATTTGATTCGCATTGGCTGAAGACTTAGATAAAAAGCCTCCTATGTAACTGGGGGAGGAGTTTGGAGGCCATATCTGCCGTTGTTAACTAAATGTTCATTGAAGATTAGCCACCTAATGTTAGTGTTATTGAAGCTGGGATGCGGTGCAGGCTCTTTTTTTCTGCTTGATCTAAGGTATGGGATAACGTTTTCATGGGTGTTGACTGTCCCTTTAAGTCTCTCCTCAATTCTCGATTTAGGGCTAGATTACAAGTGGATCGATATACTGAGCTCCCAATTGTGCTTTAACTTTGAATATTGCGACCGCGACTACAATGGAGCGTGAAAACTGGAGAAAAACTAATACCCATACTCGCGCACTAACCCAACATGAAATATGATGAATATTTTACATTCCAATGTTCTTCACAAAGAAGAATATGTTTTATTTATTCTAAAATAAATATTTCTATAAAAATCTGAAGATTTTTTGGTAAAATATCTATCTATCTATAAATATGATATGATTATTTATGCAAATTATGACACTTAGGGAAGTCTCCCTAAGTGTGATGTGGTAATCCAGACGTGGACGCGTTGCTCAGTGTGCCTAGAGGGATATGGCTGCACTTCACTGACGAGGCCCACAATAGGCCGAAAAGTACGTCTGGGGTTTTGCTATTTCTCTTGTTCAGAGAGGGATTGGCTGGTATTTCGGGACTGGACTGCACTGTTAAGTCAGGATCAGACTGATATGCTACAGGAAAGTTCTTCTCTGTGAAAGGCACATATTGAGCAAAAAGAGGCTGCTTCTAGGGTGGTAACTAGCCATAGAACAAGCTATTATGCTATTGTTCGTTCCCAGGTTGAGCGCTTCTCTCTTTTTATTTATGCAAATTATGACACTTAGGGAAGTCTCCCTAAGTGTGATGTGGTAATCCAGACGTGGACGCGTTGCTCAGTGTGCCTAGAGGGATATGGCTGCACTTCACTGACGAGGCCCACAACAGGCCGAAACGTACGTCTGGGGTTTTGCTATTTCTCTCGTTCAGAGAGGGATTGCCTGGTATTTCGGGGCTGGACTGCACTGTTAAGTCAGGATCAGACTGATATGCTACAGGAAAGTTCTTCTCTGTGAAAGGCACAAATTGAGCAAAAAGAGGCTGCTTCTAGGGTGGTAACTAGCCATAGAACAAGCTATTATGCTATTGTTCGTTCCCAGGTTGAGCGCTTCTCTCTTTTTATTTATGATTATATATAGGTATAGATATATACAGATTTATATATATATATATATATATATACACACACAGGTAGCCCTCAGTTTACACCGGGGTTAGGTTCCAGGAGGATTGGTTGTAAATCGAAACCGTTGTAAATTGAAACCCAGTTTATAATGTAAGTCAATGGGAAGTGAGGGAGTTAGGTTCCAGGCCCCTCTCAAAACTGACATAAGTAACACCTAATACATTATTTTCATATTTTCAAATCTTTGAAATGAAGACTTTAAATGCTAAACAGCATTATAAACCTAATAATATAGATTGTATCATCATCAAACTTAGTTTAATGAACAAAAACATTTGCTAAACATCACCTAATAAAATAATTACACAACAGACTGCATCATCATCATCAAACTAAGTTTAATTAACAAAAACGTTTTTTTACTTGCATTTTTCTGCAATCAGTTCTCTGCATTGTTAGCATGTTAGATAATATTGGGTCTGCACCTATTCTATGCATTTCAATCTGCAGTGATTAATAAGCAGTTAAGCACCTTCAACTCAAGCAGCTGGACAGGAAGATAATAGGGAAGTGGCTGCTCGATAGCTAATGTCTGCTCTGTGTACACAGATCAATTTCAGACCTGTTAAGTTGCATAACTTTGCTGCAAAACAAGCAGACAGCTCCACCTACTGGCTATTTTAATTACTGCACATGACTGAAAAAAAAGGTTGTTATTCTAAAACAGCGCAAACTGAACCGGCGTAAACCGAGGGCCACCTGTGTATGTATATATATATATATATATATATATATATATATATATATATATATATATATATATAAATAAAAAGAACATATTCTTATGTGAAGAACATTGGAATGCATAATATTTACAGTGCAAGCATACAAACAATTCTTTCCAATTTATGTCCAAAATCGAATTTACCTCTTTCACTTGATATCCTTTATTGACATTTTTAATGAGAGCATATGGAGGAGAGTGCACGTGTCATGAGCACTATATGTTTGTAAAAATGTCATACAGTGCCCTAGACATGCACTTTCCTGAGCCTGCCTTAGTATGGTTTCATGGAAAGGAATAACAAAGGATACAAAGAGAAAGAGGTAACTGATAACTGAAATAAACTGGAATGCTTTTAAAATGACATGCTAAGTCTGAATTATGAAAGTTTAACTAAGGCTACCATGTCCCTTTAAATTTCAGTGTGACACAAAACCTTTACTGTATTTCCCTCATAATAATGAATAAAATAATCTAATCACAGTTCTGTAATTACTGTACTTTCATAAAAAAGTATTTTACCTGAAAAATCAACGGCACAAACTCCATATTGGTGATGTCCTTTTAACACAGAAAGAGGTTTGATTGTCTCAGTGTCCCAAATGTGAACTGTGCTATCCCGGCCAACCTGAAACACAGTTAATAGATGGGAAACGTGCTTGTCGCTTTCAATAAAAACACGCATGTAATGACTTTAATTAGCCATTGTCTGCACACAAATATCAACACCCAGAGAGCCAAGACTCATACATACTAGGGATGGGGGAATGTTTCAGAAAATTCACTAGAAATATCTAATATTGGCTGCATTTGTTCTGCATAACATTTAATAGTTTGCTAAAACGTTTATTAAAGGGACACAAAACTTTTACTTTTATTATTCAGATAGAACATAACATTTTAAACAACTTCCCAATGTACTGTTATTATCAAATTGTCTTTGTTTTCTTGTTATCCTTTGTTAAAAAGCTGGAAGGTAAGTTCAGGAGCGTGCACGTGTCTGCAGCACTATATGGCAGCAATTTTGCAACAATGTTATACATTAGCAACAGCACTAGATAGCAGCACTATTTCCTGTCATGTAGTGCTCCAGACGTACACGCTACCTATTTAGATGTCTCTTCAACAAAGAATAACACATTCTTGTCATTTGTCATTTTTTAAATTGTACTCTCTATCTAAATCATGAAGGAAAAATGTTGGGTTTCATGTCCCTTTAAAGGGACATTAAGCTGTGGTCTTCTGTTGTTTTGAAGTTTAGTAGTTTTTAGACAGGTGTCAGGTAAGTGGAAACTATGAAATGTAATATATAATACCAGGGAGGGTAGGAGGCAAGGGGTGAGGAAGCAAGGCATCTCAATAGTGTTGCAAACTTTGGAACATAATTGCCCCATTTATATACTGAGGCTTTGCTTAGCTGGGGATTAAGACATCAGGGGCGCGATCCGATAAACGGCGTAGTTTGCGGCGCAAGCGAGGGAACCCGCGTCGCCCGCAGTTTCAGCTCGCAACTCGAGTTATCCCATATACGGCGCCGTCAGATGCTAAAGTGCCGTAAGTCGGATAAACCAGCGATGTCCAGAAATCTGCGCAAGTACAAATTTCTGGCGTCGCCAGTGACTTACGGCACGTTAGAAACTGCCGGCGCCTACAAAACCTGACTAAAGTCTAAATCACCCGCACTGTCTAACACGCCTCCCTAACATAGCCCGACACGTCTAACACGCCTCCCTAACATAGCCCGACACGTCTAACCCTCTATCCGCTATCCCCCCTCACTAGCCTAACAATAAAATATGTATTAACCCCTAAACCGCCGCTCCCAAACCCCGCCGCAACATAATAAAGTTATTAACCCCTAAACCGCCGCAAGCTATATTAAATCTATAACCCCCTAAAGTGAGCCCCTAACACCGCCGCCATCTACCTTACCTACCCCCTAAAGTGAGCCCCTACACCGCCGCTATCTATTTTAAAATTATTAACCCCTAATCTAATCCCCCTACCCCGCCGCCATCTATATTAAATTATTTAACCCCTAAAATACTAAACTATCCCTACCACTAAACCTAAGTCTAACCCTACAAATAGCCCTGAAAAAGGCTTTTTGCGTGGCATTGCCCCAAAGAATTCAGCTCTTTTGCCAGCCCTTAAAAGGGCTTTTGGCGGGGCTTTGTCACAAAGTAAACTGCTCTTTTGCCTACAATCTACATCCCCCTACACCGCGGCCACCTATAATAAATGTATTAACCCCTAATCTAATCCCCCTACACCGCCGCCAGCTATATTAACTATATTAACCCTAATTATATTAGGGTTAATATAGTTAATATAGTTATTATATTATATATATATTAACTATATTAACCCTAATTATATTAGGGTTAATATAGTTAATATCGTTATTATATTATATATATATATATATATATATATATATATATATATTAAGTATAATAACCCTATCTAACTAAACTCTTATTAAAATAAATCTAATATTAATATTATTAATTAAAATATTCCTATTTAAATCTAAATACTTACCTATAAAATAAACCCTAAGATAGCTACAATATAATTAATAATTACATTGTAGCTATGTTAGGGTTTATATTTATTTTACAGGTAAATTGTTAATTATTTTAACTAGGTATAATAGCTATTAAATAGTTATGAACGATTTAATAGCTACCTAGTTAAAATAATTACCCAATTACCTGTAAAATAAATCCTAACCTAAGTTACAAATACACCTACACTATCAATAAATTAAATAAACTACAAATATCTATCTAAAAATACAATTAAATAAACTAAACTAAATTACAAAAAAAAAAAAACTAAATTACAAAAAATAAAAAAAAGATTACAAGATTTTTAAGCTAATTACACCTATTCTAAGCCCCCTAATAAAATAATAAAGCCCCCCAAAATAAAAAAAATTTCCCTACCCTATTCTAAATTAAAAAAAGTTCAAAGCTCTTTTACCTTACCAGCCCTTAAAAGGGCCTTTTGTGGGGGCATGCCCCAAAGAAAACTGCTCTTTTGCCTGAAAAAAACCACAATACCACCCCCCAACATTACAACCCACCACCCACATACCCCTAATCTAACCCAAACCCCCCTTAAATAAACCTAACACTACCCCCCTGAAGATCTCCCTACCTTATCTTCACCACGCCGGGCCGAACTGCTCATCCGATCCGGGCGATGTCTATCCAAGCGGTAAAGAAGAAATCTTCATCCCGGTGATGTTTTTATCCAAGCGGCAGCAAAGTCTTCTTCCATCCGCCAGCATCTTCCATCAAGCGGCATCTTCAATCTTCTCTCCACCAACGCGGAGCATCCATCCCGGCCGACGACTGAACAACGAATAAGGTACCTTTAAATGACGTCATCCAAGATGGCGTCCGTCGAATTCCGATTGGCTGATAGGATTCTATCAGCCAATCAGAATTAAGGTAGAAAAATCTGATTGGCTGATTGAATCAGCCAATCAGATTCAAGTTCAATCCGATTGGCTGAACCAATCAGCCAATCAGATTGAGCTCGCGTTCTATTGGCTGATCGGAACAGCCAATAGAACGCAAGCTCAATCTGATTGGCTGATTGGTTCAGCCAATCGGATTGAACTTGAATCTGATTGGCTGATTGACTCAGCCAATCAGATTTTTCTACCTTAATTCCGATTGGCTGATAGAATCCTATCAGCCAATCGGAATTCGACGGACGCCATCTTGGATGACGTCATTTAAAGGTACCTCATTCGTCGTTTAGTCGTCGGCCGGGATGGATGCTCCGCGTTGGTGGAGAGAAGATTGTAGATGCCGCTTGATGGAAGATGCTGGCGGATGGAAGAAGACTTTGCTGCCGCTTGGATAAAAACATCGCCGGGATGAAGATTTCTTCTTTACCGCTTGGATAGACATCGCCCGGATCGGATGAGCAGTTCGGCCCGGCGTGGTGAAGATAAGGTAGGGAGATCTTCAGGGGGGTAGTGTTAGGTTTATTTAAGGGGGGTTTGGGTTAGATTAGGGGTATGTGGGTGGTGGGTTGTAATGTTGGGGGTGGTATTGTGTTTTTTTTTCAGGCAAAAGGGCAGTTTTCTTTGGGGCATGCCCCCACAAAAGGCCCTTTTAAGGGCTGGTAAGGTAAAAGAGTTTGAACTTTTTTTTAATTTAGAATAGGGTAGGGAAATTTTTTTATTTTGGGGGGCTTTATTATTTTATTAGGGGGCTTAGAATAGGTGTAATTAGCTTAAAAATCTTGTAATCTTTTTTTTATTTTTTGTAATTTAGTGTTTGTTTTTTTTGTAATTTAGTTTAGTTTATTTAATTGTATTTTTAGATAGATATTTGTAGTTTATTTAATTTATTGATAGTGTAGGTGTATTTGTAACTTAGGTTAGGATTTATTTTACAGGTAATTGGGTAATTATTTTAACTAGGTAGCTATTAAATAGTTCATAACTATTTAATAGCTATTATACCTAGTTAAAATAATTAACAATTTACCTGTAAAATAAATATAAACCCTAACATAGCTACAATGTAATTATTAATTATATTGTAGCTATCTTAGGGTTTATTTTATAGTTAAGTATTTAGATTTTAATAGGAATATTTTAGTTTATAATATGAATTAGATTTATTTAATAAGAATTTAGTTAGGGGTGTTAGGGTTAGATAGAGTTAATATAGTTAATATAAATACTATAGTAACTATATTAACTATATTAACCCTAATATAATTAGGGTTAATATAGTTAATATATATAATGTAATAACTATATTAACTATAATATACTTAGGGTTAATATAGATAATATAGCTGGCGGCGGGGTAGGTAGATTAAATTAGGGGTTAATAATTTTAATATAGATGGCGGCGGTGTAAGGGGCTTATATTAGGGGTTAATACCATTAATATAGGTGCGGCGGTGTAGGGAGGGCAGGTTATAGGGCAAAAGAGCTGTTAACTTTGGGGCAAAGACCCGCAAAAGGCCCTTTTAAGGGCTGGTAATAGAGTTTATTACTTTATGGATATTAGATTAGGGGTTAATAATATTAATATAGCTGGCGGCGGTGTAAGGGGTCAGATTATGGGATAGATCAGGTAGATGGCGGCGGTTTTAGGGGCTCACAGTAGGGGGTTAGTTTATGTAGATGGCGGCGGTTTAGGGGTTAAATACTTTATTAGGGATTGCGGCGGGGGATCGCGGTTGACAGGTAGATAGACATTGCGCATGCGTTAGGTGTTAGGTTTTATTTAGCAGATCGCAGTTGACAGGTAGATAGACATTGCGCATGCGTTAGGTGTTAGGTTTTATTTAGCAGATCGCGGTTGACAGTTAGATAGACATTGCGCATGCGTTAGGTGTTAGGTTTATTTAGCAGCTAGTTTAGAGAGTTACGGGGCTCCAATAGTCAGCGTAAGGCTTCTTACGGCTGCTTTTTGTGGCGAGGTGAAAATGGAGTAAGATTTCTCCATTTTCGCCACGTAAGTCCTTACGCTGTATATTGGATACCAAACTGCGCGGGTTTGGTATACCTGCCTATGGCCCAAAAAACTACGGGCGACGGCAGAAATATACGCGCGTAACTTCTAGGTTACGCCGTATATAGGATACCAAACCCGCGCAAATATTGGCGTCGCCAACTTTTGCGGGCGACGATTTTTATCGGACCGACCCCCAGGCTCTTTATGTGCTTTGACTGGAATTCACAGAACATACACAAAATACAGATTTACCTGGACATTTCTAGTTCTATTTACCTACTGCCCACAATCATTGCAGCAGCAAAGATAAAAATGAATCTTTACCTTTTAAAATGCCACCGAATTGTGAAACTTTCAATAGTATTTTCGCAATGTAAAATATAAAAAAATTCCTCATCATATCTACATATGATGTTAGCAGGTTAAACATATTGAGGTAATGTTACTTCCTAGTTTCAGGCTGTGCAACATTTACATAAACAAGAGTGCTTTATAGACGCTAAAGGATTAGCAATTTATCCCTTGCTTGCTTATTTTTGTACATGACAATTATGGGCTAGATTATGAGTAAAGCGTTATTTATTGCTTACACTCGTGCGCTAATTCCGATAGAAGTAAGATTTTTATGCGCATTGAGTAACGCTTGCATTACAAGCTGAAAGTACAATGTTAACCCGGCGCGTGCAAAAAGTCTAACTTCGAATATTGCAACTGCGTTAACGTATTCCCCCAAAGAAGCCAATAGAGCAAGAAAAGCAGAAAAAACAACAACCTACTTGCGCGCAAAACTGATTGCATTTCCTCAAGTGCTGTATATACATACTTAGACATGTATATGTATGTATCTCTATGTTAAATCCCTGAGACCTCATATCTTTGACCCTTATAACTTTTTTTATGCAATTTTTTTTTAAAATAATTTTTATTAGTGTTATTATGAGTGTAACTTTACTTTTAAATGTATTTTTGATGCATTTTGTGACACTTTTTATTCGAGCATAACATTTAACCAGAGCTCAGAGGCTGCGATATCCTGTCGCGCATAAAATTTATTGTGATCAAGCAATCACGTTTACTTTCAACTTGTAATACAGGCGCATTACATTCGACGTGTGCAAACAGCCACGATATTGCTTGCGTGCAACTGTTAAACGCGTCACTTATATTCTGGCCCTATGTGCTTGAGAGTAAGGGAGGTGATGAGGAACTTGATGATTTAACCGCCTACATTAAAGGACTATATACATTTATTATTGTAATAATGCGTGTACATAACCATGTATTTAGAGAACAAAGTACATTTTTATAATAGAAGTGAATTTAAAAATGACATGAATCATGAAAGTACTAGTATGACTAAATTATACTATTAGTATTTCATGTGCCTGCTGAATTGGAGTGGGTGGAGCTATACAACCCATAAATGGGCATGGCCCTGGAAAAATAAAATGAAATGTCGGCAACTATGTATAATGGTCAAAATTGAAATGTACATGGATATAGGCTTGGAATCATTAAAGGTTTTCTGGGACTCAAAGTTGCAAGTGTTGTGAAGTCTGCAGAGGTTCTCAGGAGATTCAAGAAGGGCAAATGTATATGAAACTGCCAATAATCTATTGTAGCTTCTGGAGTGTATTAATTTATTTACAAATATTGCTTTTACCTTTATTTTGGCATTTGAAATAGCCTATTTTGCCTCTGGAATCCCCACCTATACTGAATGTTTTGTGCTAGGTCATGAGTTTTATGATGTGTTCTAATGTTTACATTGGTGTCATTATTTAATTCCTTCACTATTTAATAAACAATGTTGTGACCTTTATAACCCATTATCTGGTGTCAATGTCAGCTATTTATTTGTGGTGCAGTGCCTTGTGGGGGTAAAATGTGTCTATGTTTAAGTTGCAAAACACACTGGGTTAGATTTATTATCAGCTACAGCGAATCATGTCCGCTCGACATCGCTAAATGCTGGCAGCATACGCTGTCGACATTTATCATTGCACAAGCATTTCTGTCAATGATCCCAATGGGATTGGGATGATTTCCGTTTCAGACGAGCCTAAAACGATGGGACTCCGAAGTAGCACCCGCTGCTTAATTAATGAAGTTAGCTGATATTTAATTATTTCTGTAATTGTGCATTTTGCTAATTAATCATTTTTTTTAGCTTCAATTAATAAAATGCTTAGAAAATTGCAGGGAGTTCACAAAATGTTTGAGTTTTATGTTCACCTAACAGGATATAGAAATCTGATAATTTGCCAGATTTTGTGAGAGATTTACACGACCAGCAGAAACAGTTCAGTAATGGAATGGGCTCTGTGCTGTCATTTCATGCAAATTCACCTATACTGACCTGGCCAGTTGCTACGTAATCCTTCAGCGGATGAATGGCAAGGCACAGGATGTCATCATTGTGCCCTAAATAAAACCTTTGTGTGTTCTGCTGCCGGTTGTACACCACTCCGACTGCTGCCACGTGGTAAACAATTTCACCCGTCTGGGTGTAAAACAAGTTACTCCGGCAGTCATAACCTCGGTAACTGGATCAAGAGAAGATAAAGTCCTCATGTTTTCTCCTTTTTTTAAATAGAAAATGTGTTTATTAAACTGGCTAGTCCAATTTACTCTTAAACTGGGCTACCAAAACATTCAATGGTAACTGAATGTGGCATTATTGGTTATGTATTTCTAGAATGTATGGGGTGTTACTTGTTTTTAAGAACTAAAGCAGTTCTTAAAAACTATCTCTCTCCTCTCTTTTCTCTCTCTCTCTCTCTTCTCTCTCTCTCTCTCTCTCTCTTCTCTCCTTTCTCTTCTCTCTCTTCTCTCCTCTCTCTCTCTCTTCTTTCCTCTCTCTCCTTTCACTTCTCTCTCGCCTCTCTCTCTTCTCTCTCTCTCTCGCCTCTCTCTTCTCTCTCCTCTCTCTCTCCTCTCTCGCCTCTCTCTCTTCTCACTCTCCTTTCTCTTCTCTCTCTCTCTTTCCTCTCTCTCCTTTTTCTCCTCTCTCCACTATCTTTTTTATCCTCTCTGCAGCACTATAGAAGGCTCAAAAAAGTAAACAGAATATACAGTCAAGATAAATAATTAATGTTATGGCATGACAATGTTTAATGTGTTTGTGTTGATCTGCCTTCACAAATACCCCCATGTGCCAATAACAAAAACAAATGCATACCCATGAACAAAGTGTAGTCTAATACTGTTCAGAGGAGCACGTTCCCTTCTCTTAGAAGTAGCACTTTTGTGTTTTTCTTTGCATTGCTCTTTAAGTTGAGGTAGATCTTCTTTATAAACCTGAGAATAATAGAAACATAAATAAGTCAAGTCAAACAATAGGAAATTAATACAAGTTGTATAAACTGTGCTTTATCAATAATTAATGTGTGCATCTTCATCCTAGCATAGGTTCACAATAGATTCATCTAGTTGCTTTCAACAAGCCAGCTGTTAAATTGGCAGCATTATGGACATGATTATTCCTTATTTCTTTCATGATTCAGATAGAGCATGACATTTTAAGCAACTTTCTAATTTACTCCTATTATCAATTTTCTTTTTTGCTCTTGCCATCTTTATTTAAATAGGCAGGAATGAAAGCTTAAGAGTTGGCCCATTTTGGTTCAGCATCTGGGTAGCGCTCCCTGATTGGTGGCTAAATGTAGCAAACCAATCAGCAAGCTCTATTCAGGTTCTGAACCAAAAATGGGCTGGCTCCTTACCTTACATTCCTGCATTTTCAAATAAAGATAGCAAGAGAATGAAGAAAATTTGATAATAGTAGTAAATTAGAAAATTGCTTAAAATTGCATGCTCTATCTGAATCATGAAAGAAAAAAATGTGTGTTTAGTATCCCTTTAAAGGGACATAAAACCCAACATTTTTCTTTCATGATTCAGATAGAAAATACAATTTTAAACAACTTTCCAATTTACTTCTAATATCAATTTCTTTTGTTTTCTTGGTATCCTTTGTTGAAAAGCAGGATGGTAAGTTCAGGAGTGTGAACGTGTCTGCAGCACTATGTGGCAGCAGTTTTGCAACAATGTTAAATATTAGCAAGACCACTAGATGGCAGCATTTCCTGTCATGTAGTGCTCCAGACGTGCACACTATTTATCTAGATATCTCTTCAACAAAGAATAACAAGAGAATAAAGTACATTTAATAATAGAAGTAAATTGGGAACTTTTTAAAAATTGTATTCTCTATCTGATACGTGAAAGAAAATGTATGGGTTTTTGAGTGGCTTTATACTGCATATATTTCAGCAACAATGGAGAGAATTTGACAGCTGTATTCACATTCATTAGAAAACACTTTTCCTTTGGTTGTCACATGACTTTCTTTTTTAACAGCCTTGAAAACGTATTTGGCCTCTTTTGAATGTCATATATTGGCTGTTTTTATGCTGTTTTATAATATTTAAGATTCTGAGCATGCTCAGTTCACACATTAATAAAAATGACTGTTTCCAGATTTAATAAAACACTTAACATACAGTTCAAATCAAATTTTTAGACAATGAAACATACACAACTAAAATACATTTTATCAGAATGTTCATTTATGACTAAGATTAAATGTTTGGGCATTAGATCTATAAATTCTATCTGACCCACTATACAATTACTTGGTGAGATAAACTGATTACAGAATAGCTCTAATTGTAAAGCTCTGGTGCTCCGGACTGCACCCCGTTATATCAGTTCTTACAATACCTGGCGACGGTAAGTGATCTGTGTCTCTTGCTCTATCTCAGAGTCCAGCTCTGGAATGTCTGACTGATCCGAATCAGACTCATCACTGTTGGAATCGAACAAACTTTCTAATACAAAAAGACAAATGACAGTCACAAATATGAAAGTTGTGTGGCTTAAAGGGTTATAACAGTCAACTAATCACATTCTCTAATCCATTCCAGCAATCATTTTAAAGGGACATTAAACCCAATTTTTTTCTTTCATGATTAAGATAGAGAATACCATTTTAAATAAACAACTTTCTAATTTACTTCTATTATCTAATTTGCTTCATTCTCTTGATATCATTTCATGAAAAGCATATCTAGATAGGCTCAGTAGCTTCTGATTGGTGGCTGCACATAGATGCCTTATGTTATTGGCTCACCAGTGTGCATTGCTATTTCTTTAACAAAGGATATCTAAAGAATGAAGCAAATTAGATAATAGAAGTAAATTGGAATGTTGTTTAAAATTGTATTCTCTGTCTGAATCATGAAATAATTTTTTGGGGTTTAATGTCACTTTAAGACTCTCGACCCTGCACTACTGTGTGTTTAAACCCCCAGAGGGGTTAAACACACAGGAGGAGTGCTGCTAGCCATCTACTTAAAGGGACAGTAAACACCTTGTAATTACAAGACATTTCTGTGCTATAGAATAATATACCAGCCAAGTCTAAACATTTTAAAACAAAATAACATCTTGTTTACTGCAATTGTTTTTCAATTAACAAACTCCACCCACTAGTTAATCTGAACTTGAGTCTGCAGCTGACAAGGCTAGTTATGGTCATTAAGGGCTAGATTTGGAGTTTGGCGGTAGCCGTGAAAACCAGCGTTAGAGGCTCCTAACGCTGGTTTTAGGCTACCTCCGGTATTTGGAGTCACTCAAAATAGGGTCTAACGCTCACTTTTCAGCCGCGACTTTTCCATACCGCAGATCCCTTTTCAATGGGATCTTTCTAACTCCGGTATTTAGAGTTGTGTCTGAAGTGAGCGTTAGACATCTAACGACAAAACTCCAGCCGCAGGAAAAAAGTCAGTAGTTAAGAGCTTTCTGGGCTAACGCCGGTTTATAAAGCTCTTAACTACTGTACTCTAAAGTACACTAACACCCATAAACTACCTATGTACCCCTAAACCGAGGTCCCCCCACATCGCCGACACTCGATTAATTTTTTTTAACCCCTAATCTGCCGACCGCCACATACGTTATACTTATGTACCCCTAATCTGCTGCCCCTAACACCGCCGACCCCTATATTATATTTATTAACCCCTAACCTGCCCCCCACAACGTCGCAGCCAGCTACCTACAATAATTAACCCCTAATCTGCCGACCGCAAAGTGCCGCCACCTACGTTATACTTATGTACCCCTAATCTGCTGCCCCTAACACCGCCGACCCCTATATTATATTTATTAACCCCTAATCTGCCCCCCTCAACGTCGCCTCCACCTGCCTACACTTATTAACCCCTAATCTGCCGAGCGGACCGCACCGATATTATTATAAAGTTATTAACCCCTAATCCGCCTCACTAACCCTATAATAAATAGTATTAACCCCTAATCTGCCCTCCCTAACATCGCCGACACCTAACTTCAATTATTAACCCCTAATCTGCCGACTGGAGCTCACCGCTATTCTAATAAATGTATTAACCCCTAAAGCTAAGTCTAACCATAACACTAACACCCCCCTAAGTTAAATATAATTTAAATCTAACGAAATTAATTAACTCTTATTAAATAAATTATTCCTATTTAAAGCTAAATACTTACCTGTAAAATAAATCCTAATATAGCTACAATATAAATTATAATTATATTATAGCTATTTTAGGATTAATATTTATTTTACAGGTAACTTTGTATTTATTTTAACCAGGTACAATAGCTATTAAATAGTTAAAAACTATTTAATAGCTAAAATAGTTAAAATAATTACAAAATTACCTGTAAAATAAATCCTAACCTAAATTACAATTAAACCTAACACTACACTATCAATAAATTAATTAAATAAACTACCTACAATTACCTACAATTAACCTAACACTACACTATCAATAAGTTAATTAAATACAATTCCTACAAATAAATACAATTAAATAAACTAGCTAAAGTACAAAAAATAAAAAAGAACTAAGTTACAAAAAATAAAAAAATATTTACAAACATAAGAAAAAAATTACAACAATTTTAAACTAATTACACCTACTCTAAGCCCCCTAATAAAATAACAAAGCCCCCCAAAATAAAAAAATGCCCTACCCTATTCTAAATTACTAAAGTTCAAAGCTCTTTTACCTTACCAGCCCTGAACAGGGCCCTTTGCGGGGCATGCCCCAAGAAATTCAGCTCTTTTGCCTGTAAAAAAAAACATACAATACCCCCCCCCAACATTACAACCCACCACCCACATACCCCTAATCTAACCCAAACCCCCCTTAAATAAACCTAACACTAAGCCCCTGAAGATCATCCTACCTTGTCTTCACCTCACCGGGTATCACACCGATCCGTCCAGAAGAGCTCCTCCGATGTCCTGATCCAAGCCCAAGCGGGCGGCTGAAGAGGTCCATGATCCGGCTGAAGTCTTCATCCAAGCGGGGCAGAAGAGGTCTTCCATCCAATTGAAGTCTTCATCCAAGCGGCATCCATCCGGAGCGAAGCGGCAGCATCCTGAAGACCTCCGACGCGGAACATCCATCCTGGCCGACGACTGAACGACGAATGACGGTTCCTTTAAATGACGTCATCCAAGATGGCGTCCCTCGAATTCCGATTGGCTGATAGGATTCTATCAGCCAATCGGAATTAAGGTAGGAATATTCTGATTGGCTGATGGAGTCAGCCAATCAGAATCAAGTTCAATCCGATTGGCTGATCCGATCAGCCAATCAGATTGAGCTCGCATTCTATTGGCTGATCGGAACAGCCAATAGAATGCGAGCTCAATCTGCTTGGCTGATAGAATCCTATCAGCCAATCGGAATTCGAGGGACGCCATCTTGGATGACGTCATTTAAAGGAACCGTCATTCGTCGTTCAGTCGTCGGCCAGGATGGATATTCCGCGTCGGAGGTCTTCAGGATGCTGCCGCTTCGCTCCGGATGGATGCCGCTTGGATGAAGACTTCAATCGGATGGAAGACCTCTTCTGCCCCGCTTGGATGAAGACTTCAGCCGGATCATGGACCTCTTCAGCCCCCCCGCTTGGGCTTGGATCAGGACATCGGAGGAGCTCTTCTGGACGGATCAGTGTGATACCCGGTGAGGTGAAGACAAGGTAGGATGATCTTCAGGGACTTAGTGTTAGGTTTATTTAAGGGGGGTTTGGGTTAGATTAGGGGTATGTGGGTGGTGGGTTGTAATGTTGGGGGGGTATTGTATGTTTTTTTTTACAGGCAAAAGAGCTGAATTTCTTGGGGCATGCCCCGCAAAGGGCCCTGTTCAGGGCTGGTAAGGTAAAAGAGCTTTGAACTTTAGTAATTTAGAATAGGGTAGGGCATTTTTTTTATTTTGGGGGGCTTTGTTATTTTATTAGGGGGCTTAGAGTAGGTGTAATTAGTTTAAAATTGTTGTAATATTTTTCTTATGTTTGTAAATATTTTTTTATTTTTTGTAACTTAGTTCTTTTTTATTTTTTGTACTTTAGCTAGTTTATTTAATTGTATTTATTTGTAGGAATTGTATTTAATTAATTTATTGATAGTGTAGTGTTAGTTTAATTGTAGGTAATTGTAGGTATTTTATTTAATTAATTTATTGATAGTGTAGTGTTAGGTTTAATTGTAACTTAGGTTAGGATTTATTTTACAGGTAATTTTGTAATTATTTTAACTATTTTAGCTATTAAATAGTTCTTAACTATTTAATAGCTATTGTACCTGGTTAAAATAAATACAAAGTTACCTGTAAAATAAATATAAATCCTAAAATAGCTATAATATAATTATAATTTATATTGTAGCTATATTAGGATTTATTTTACAGGTAAGTATTTAGCTTTAAATAGGAATAAGTTATTTAATAAGAGTTAATTAATTTCGTTAGATTTAAATTATATTTAACTTAGGGGGGTGTTAGGGTTAGACTTAGCTTTAGGGGTTAATACATTTATTAGAATAGCGGTGAGCTCCAGTCGGCAGATTAGGGGTTAATAATTGAAGTTAGGTGTTGGCGATGTTAGGGAGGGCAGATTAGGGGTTAATACTATTTATTATAGGGTTAGTGAGGCGGATTAGGGGTTAATAACTTTATTATAGTAGCGCTCAGGTCCGGTCGGCAGATTAGGAGTTAATAAGTGTAGGCAGGTGGAGGCGACGTTGTGGGGGGCAGATTAGGGGTTAATAAATATAATATAGGGGTCGGCGGTGTTAGGGGCAGCAGATTAGGGGTACATAGGGATAATGTAAGTAGCGGCGGTTTACAGAGCGGCAGATTAGGGGTTAATAATAATATGCAGGGGTCAGCGATAGCGGGGGCAGCAGATTAGGGGTTAATAAGTGTAAGGTTAGGGGTGTTTAGACTCGGGGTACATGTTAGAGTGTTAGGTGCAGACGTAGGAAGTGTTTCCGCATAGCAAACAATGGGGCTGCGTTAGGAGCTGAACGCGGCTTTTTTGCAGGTGTTAGGTTTTTTTTCAGCTCAAACAGCCCCATTGTTTCCTATGGGGGAATCGTGCCCGAGCACGTTTTTGAGGCTGGCCGCTTGCATAAGCAACTCTGGTATCGAGAGTTGAAGCTGCGTTAAAAATGCTCTACGCTCCTTTTTTGGAGCCTAACGCAGCCTTTATGTGGACTCTCAATACCAGAGTTATTTTTATGGTGCGGCCAGAAAAAAGCCGGCGTTAGCTACGCGGGTCGTTACCGACAAAACTCCAAATCTAGGCCTAAGATAGTAAAGTGCATTGTTTTGTAGTTGTTATCTGTTAGTCAATTAGGGAAATAAAAGTAGCAGAGTTAGGCTAGGGAAGTCAGAAAAATATATTTACAGTTCTGAGAATTATAAAATCTACAATTTTCAGAGCTAAATTACATGAAAGAGGAACAAAATAAATAATGAAAGTATATTGCAGCTATTTTATTTTGCATAAATATTTCATATTAAAATCTTAAGGCATTTACTGTCCCTTTATCTGAGTCTTCCCTTACCCTGAGCGCCTAGCCTCACCTTGTGGAGCTATGTGAAGAGCATCCTTCAGTTTCCGGTCAGGGATAAACTTCCACTGGAAGACAGAGTGATCAGCTCCACCAACCGAAATTAACCACTGGTAGTCATGTGACCATCGCACACTAGTCACATGAGCAGAGTGGCCTAGATACTTTTTAAATTTTGCACCTGTAATAAGTATTGATAAAGCTTTTAAAGTAATTGTAGAATAAATATTATATACATTTTATAAAAAACAAAACACATACACATACAAAATACATTAAAATAAAGTATCAAACACATATATACATTTTTTAATATAAAAAAAATTATTTTCATATTGAGAAATGCTTTAAAATTATTAAAAAGATTTGTATAGTATATTGCAAGGTGTTTGACTGCAAAGGTTTCCACATACAAACATGAATATGTCTATATGTGTCTTTATATATATATAAATTATTTCTGGGTGTGTGTAAATATGTATGTGCACACATACATACATATATACACACATATAAACACACATGTATATCAATATAATTTTTTATTAATTTGTAATGTGATTTCATGTTTTTTGAATAGAAATACTTTAAATTCCAATGTTCTTAACATAGAAAAAAATGCCCTTTCTATTTAAAAAACAACAAATATATATATATATATATATATATATATATATATAAAATATAATTAGTCAGCACTACAGAATAAAATAAGAGCTAACCATATATAGACAGTGTTTTATGTGCAAATACACTGTCTATAGTGCACGGTAGTGGTTAGAATTAATGTAAAGAAGAGAAGAGAGGAGCACACCACTATAGTCCAGCAACAGGTTATTAGCTCTAATATATAAAGCGTTCATAGATACACAGAGTAGTGAAAATACAGTTTATGAATTTATCAATTTTAATCAAAAAGCAACATCCATATCAGAAAACAAAGACAGTGAGACCGTTATAATTGTACTTCTCTCCTATGGAGTAATACATAGTTCAGGGTATCAGTCCTAGCTATAAACTCCCATAGCATTCATTTGATATTAAAGGGACAGTCAACACCATCATTTTTGTTGTTTAAAAAGATAGATAATTCCTTTATAACCCATTCCCCAGTTTTTCATAACCAACAGTTATAATAATATATACCAGAGTATGAGGGGGCGCTCTATTGCTCTACAAATAAAGACAATTCTACATCCACTTGATGCACAGAAAATAGCATATATAAAACATATATTAACATAGCATATTAATCAAACCATATGGTCCAATGATCATGGATAGAAGTAGTTCCAACAGAGGGTCCCAATTAGGGTATTAGATTAGAGATGGTGTAGTAAATCCAATGTAAACAGATAGTCCAACTCTGTAAGTAGGGCACAAGAAGAAGTCTGCTCTCCTCCTCACAGACTTGTCCAGAAGTAGCTGCAGGAAAAAAGAGATAATAGAGGGACGCCTCATGTGCATCAGTATGTCAGGATGAATCCGTCAAACAGGCAATGCCAAATGGGTACTCACATTTAGCCTAAGTACACCTATGTACTGGTAGAAGCAGGATGGTAACTTGTGGTGTACCAGCTAACCCTCTCCAGGTGAGGACAGAACAATGCAGGGGTATCCTGCCACACTCCGTGTGTAATAGATTCCAAAAAGAAGTCAGAAACAATGGTTGAACTGCTCAAGAAGGTGCTGAACCACAACTTGTATAAAACAAGTTAGTTTATTAAAAACAATTAAAAACAGTAACAAGCAATGGTTACATATAATGCAACGCGTTTCTCAGCCTTCGTATATAATATATATAGGGATCATCTAATATATGCACACTACTCATATAAGAAAAAAGTAATTGACCGTAATCTGCCACTGTAATTATTACAAGAGGTTGGGTAACGATCATAAGCCCTTCACTCCAAATACACTTTCATTAAGCATGCAGAATATATGGTAGGTCCATGGAGATTAGGACTGAGGTGTGTTGCATGTGTCCAGTGCTGTGAATTCACTTACATTATTTGCTTGTCCAATAGATGGCATATGTATACATTTTATGACACATTTATATTATATTTTACTGAAATTTGCCACAATTATGTGTTTAGACATATACTTTTTAAATAGTACGGTTACTGAAATTTGCCATAATTATGTGTATAGACACATACTTTTTAGATACTATGGTGATTATTGTTCATGTCACAGTTGACATTGCCCAAGTTGCTATATTGTTGCTCTGTATGACTGTAATGTTGCGATTATAATTTATATTACAGCTTTTATTGCACAATATTGTATAGTATTGCCTTGTATCTATCTTTGTTATAAGAATGTTGCATATTGTCAATTAATCAATTAAGAATGTATGCATTCTCATACGCCCATTATAAGTGTGTTCTTGTTCACTATTGGCTAGATTTAGTTTAAATAGGTTGTCAGTTGGAAGGTGTATTATGCCTGATGAAAAAGCCGCTGCTAAGGCTGAGAAACGCGTTGCATTATATGTAACCATTGCTTGTTACTGTTTTTAATTGTTTTTAATAAACTACCTTGTTTTATACAAGCTCTGGTTCAGCACCTTCTTGAGCAGTTCAACCACTGTTTCTGACTTCTTTTTGGAATCTATTACACATGGAGTGTAACAGGATACCCCTGCATTGTTCTATCCTCACCTGGAGTGGGTTAGCTGGTACACCCCAAGTTACCAGCCTGCTTCTACCAGTACATAGGTGTACTTGAGCTAAATGTGAGTACCCATTTGGCACTGGCTATTTGACTAATTCATCCTGACATACTGATGCACACATGAGGCGTCCCTCTGTTATCTCTTTTTTCCTGCAGTTATAATAATACACTTTTTACCTCTGTGATTACCTTGTATCTAAGCCTCTGCAAACTGCCCCCTTATTTCAGGTCTTTTGACAGACTTGCATTTTAGCCAATCAGTGCTCACTCCAGGGTAACTTCACGTGCATGAGCTTAATGTTATCTATATGAAACACATGAACTAACGCCCTCTAGTGGTGAAAAACTGTGAAAATGCTTTCAGATTAGAGGCGGCCTTCAAGGTCTAAGAAATTAGCATATGAATCTCCTAGGTTTAGCTTTCAACTAAGAATACCAAGAGAACAAAATTGGTAATAAAAGTAAATTGGAAAGTTGTTTAAAATTACATTCTCTATCTGAATCATAAAAAAAAATGTTTGGACTTGACTGTCCCTTTAATGTAGTATTTGTAATCCAATAGGAAAAACAGAATTTATGCTTACGTGATAAATTACTTTCTCTTGCGGTGTATCCAGTCCACGGATTCATCCTTTACTTGTGGGATATTCTCATTCCCTACAGGAAGTGGCAAAGAGAGCACACAGCAAAGCTGTCCATATAGCTCCCCCCTTAGCTCCACCCCCCAGTCATTCGACCAAAGGTTAGGAAGAAAAAGGAGAAACCATAGGGTGCAGTGGTGACTGTAGTTTAAACAAAAAATTTTTTACTTGACATAAATGCCAGGGCGGGCCGTGGACTGGATACACCGCAAGAGAAAGTAATTTATCAGGTAAGCATAAATTCTGTTTTCTCTTGCAAGGTGTATCCAGTCCACGGATTCATCCTTTACTTGTGGGATACCAATACCAAAGCTTTAGGACACGGATGAAGGGAGGGAACAAGACAGGTACCTTAAACGGAAGGCACCACTGCTTGCAAAACCTTTCTCCCAAAGATAGCCTCCGAAGAAGCAAAAGTATCACATTTGTAAAATTTGGCAAAAGTATGCAGTGAAGACCAAGTCGCTGCCTTACAAATCTGTTCAACAGAAGCCTTATTTTTGAAAGCCCATGTGGAAGCCACTGCTCTGGTAGAATGAGCAGTAATACGTTCAGGAGGCTGCTGGCCAGCAGTCTCATAGGCCAAACAGATGATGCTTTTCAGCCAAAAAGAAAGAGAGGTAGCAGTCGCCATCTGACCTCTCCTCTTACCAGAATAGATAACAAACAAGGAAGATGTTTGTCTGAAATCCTTAGTTGCTTGTAAATAGAACTTTAAAGCACGAACTACATCCAGATTGTGTAGTAGACGTTCCTTCTTTGAAGATGGATTAGGACACAGAGAAGGAACTATTTCCTGGTTAATATTCTTGTTAGAAACAACTTTAGGAAGAAAACCAGGCTTGGTACGCAAAACTACCTTGTCTGCATGGAACACCAGGTAAGGTGAATCACACTGTAAGGCAGATAATTCTGAAACTCTTCGAGCAGAAGAGATAGCTACTAAAAACAAAACTTTCCAAGATAACAACTTTATATCTATGGAATGTAAAGGTTCAAACGGAACCCCTTGAAGAACTGAAAGAACAAAATTTAGACTCCATGGCGGAGCCACAGGTTTATAGACAGGCTTGATTCTGACTAAAGCCTGAGCAAACGCTTGAACGTCTGGTACCTCTGCCAGACGCCTATGTAGAAGAATAGACAGAGCAGATATTTGTCCTTTTAAGGAACTAGCTGACAATCCTTTCTCCAATCCTTTTTGGAGAAAAGACAATATCCTGGGAATCCTAATTTTACTCCATGAGTAACCCTTGGATTCACACCAACAAAGATATTTCCGCCATATCTTATGGTAGATTTTCCTAATGACAGGCTTTCTAGCCTGAATCAGAGTATCTATAACTGACTCAGAGAAACCACTCTTTGATAGAATTAAGCGTTCAATCTCCAAGCAGTCAGACGTAGAGAAACTAGATTTGGATGCTTGAACGGACCCTGTATTAGAAGATCCTGCCTCATTGGCAGTGTCCATGGTGGGACAGATGACATGTCCACTAGGTCTGCATACCAAGTCTTGCGTGGCCACGCAGGCGCTATCAGAATCACAGAAGCCTTCTCCTGCTTGATTCTGGCGACCAGACGAGGGAGGAGAGGAAACGGTGGAAAAACATAAGCCAGATTGAAGGACCAAGGCGCTGCTAGAGCATCTATCAATACCGCCTTGGGGTCCCGGGACCTGGACCCGTAGAGAGAAAGTTTGGCGTTCTGACGGGACGCCATCAGATCTAACTCTGGAGTGCCCCATAGCTGAGTCAGCTGGGCAAATACCTCCGGGTGAAGTTCCCACTCCCCCGGGTGAAAAGTCTGACGGCTTAGAAAATCCGCCTCCCAGTTGTCTACTCCTGGGATGTGAATTGCTGAGAGATGGCAGGAGTGATCCTCCGCCCACCTGATTATTTTGGTTACCTCCGTCATCGCTAGGGAACTCTTTGTTCCCCCCTGATGATTGACGTAAGCTACAGTCGTGATGTTGTCCGACTGAAATCTGATAAATTTGTCCGCCGCTAGTTGAGGCCATGCCTGAAGAGTGTTGAATATCGCCCTCAGTTCCAGAATGTTTATCGGGAGAAGAGTTTCTTCCCGAGACCATAAGCCCTGAGCTTTCAGGGAGTCCCAGACCGCCCCCCAGCCTAACAGACTGGCATCGGCCGTTACAATGATCCACTCTGGTCTGCGGAAACATATTCCCTGAGACCGGTGGTCCTGAGACAACCACCAGAGAAGAGAATCTCTGGTCTCTTGGTTCAGCTGAATTTGAGGAGACAAATCTGCATAATCCCCATTCCACTGTTTGAGCATGCAAAGTTGTAGTGGTCTGAGATGGATCCGGGCAAAAGGGACTATGTCCATTGCCACTACCATTAGTCAGATTGTCTCCATGCACTGAGCTACCGAAGGCCGAGGAATGGAATGAAGAGCTCGGCAAGTAGTTAATAGCTTTAACTTTCTCACCTCCGTCAGAAATATTTTCATTTCTACCGAGTCTATCAGGGTTCCTAAGAATGGAACTCTTGTAAGAGGGGAGAGAGAACTCTTTTCTTCGTTCACTTTCCACCCGTGAGACCTTAGAAAGGCCAATACGATCTCTGTGTGAGACTTGGTTCTTTGGAAAGTCGACGCTTGAATTAAGATGTCGTCTAAATAAGGCGCCACTGCTATGCCCCGCGGTCTTAGCACCGCCAGGAGGGACCCTAGCACCTTTGTGAAAATTCTGGGAGCAGTGGCCAACCCGAAAGGAAGAGCCACAAACTGATAATGCTTGTCCAGAAAGGCGAACCTGAGAAACTGGTGATGATCTTTGTGGATAGGAATATGCAGGTACGCATCCTTTAGATCCACGGTAGTCATATATTGACCCTCCTGGATCATTGGTAAGATTGTCCAAATGGTCTCCATCTTGAACGATGGAACTCTGAGGAATTTGTTTAGAATTTTGAGATCCAGGATTGGTCTGAAAGTTCCTTCTTTTTTGGGAACCACAAACAGGTTTGAGTAAAACCCCAGCCCTTGTTCTGCAATTGGAACTGGGTCTATCACTCGCATTGTAAGTAGATCTTCTACACAGCGTAAAAACGCCTTTTTCTTTGTCTGATCTGCAGACAGACGAGAAATGTGGAACCTTCCCCTTGGAGGAGAGTCCTTGAATTCTAGAAGATATCCCTGGGTAACAATCTCTAATGCCCAGGCATCGTGAACATCTCTTGCCCAGGCCTGAGCGAAGAGAGAGAGTCTGCCCCCTACTAGATCCGGTCCCGGATCGGGGGCTACCCCTTCATGCTGTCTTGGTAGCAGCTGCAGGCTTTTTAGCCTGTTTACCATTGTTCCAGCCCTGGTAAGGCTTCCAGGTTGCCTTGGGCTGTGAAGCGTTACCCTCTTGCTTTGCTGCTGTAGAGGCTGAAGCGGGACTGCCCCTGAAGTTACGAAAGGAACGAAAGTTCGCTTTGTTTCTAGCCTTAAAAGGCTTGTCCTGGGGGAGAGTATGGCCCTTTCCCCCTGTGATATCAGAAATAATCTCTTTCAATTCTGGCCCGAAAAGGGTCTTTCCCTTGAAAGGGATATTTAATAATTTGGATTTTGACGACACATCAGCCGACCATGACTTTAGCCAAAGTGCTCTGCGCGCCATAATGGCGAAACCTGAATTTTTCGCCGCTAACTTAGCTAATTGAAAAGCGGCATCTGTGATAAAAGAATTAGCCAGCTTTAGAGCCTTAATTCTATCCATAATCTCGTCATATGAGGTCTCCGCCTGGAGCGATTCCTCCAGCGCCTCAAACCAGAAAGCCGCTGCAGTAGTTACCGGAATAATGCAGGCAATAGGTTGGAGAAGGAAACCTTGTTGAACAAAAAATTTCTTAAGTAAACCTTCTAACTTTTTATCCATAGGATCTTTGAAAGCACAACTGTCTTCAATTGGTATAGTTGTGCGCTTAGCAAGTGAAGAAACAGCCCCCTCTACCTTAGGGACCGTCTGCCACGAGTCCCGTCTGGGGTCAGTTATGGGGAACATTTTCTTAAAAATAGGGGGGGGGAACAAAAGGGACACCTGGTCTATCCCACTCCCTAGTAACAATATCCGCAACCCTTTTGGGGATCGGAAACACATCAGTGTATACAGGGACCTCTAAGTACTTGTCCATTTTACACAATTTCTCTGGGACCACCATAGGGTCACAATCATCCAGAGTGGCTAATACCTCCCTGAGTAGTACGCAGAGGTGTTCCAGTTTAAATTTAAACGCCAATGAATCTGACTCTGCCTGACGAGCAATCTTTCCTGAGTCGGAAATTTCTCCCTCAGACATCAAATCCTTCACCCCCACATCGGAGTGTTGTGAGGGTACATCAGATAAGGTTACCACAGCTTCAGACTGCTCATCATCTGTTCTTAAAACAGAGCTGTCGCGCTTTGTAGGGAAAACTGGCAGTTTGGATAGAAAGGCCGCAAGGGAATTATACATGACTGTCGCTAGTTGTTGTAAAGTAATAGGGGCAGACGCACTAGAGGTACTAGGCATCGCTTGAGCGGGCGTAACTGGTTGTGACACATGGGGAGAGATAGACGGACTATGCTCATTCTCCTCAGTCAGAGAATCATCTAGGGCCACACTTTTAAGTGCAACAATATGATCTTTAAAGTGTATAGACGCATTAGTGCAATTGGGACACATTCTGAGAGGGGGTTCCACCATGGCTTCTAAACACATTGAACAAGGATTTTCCTTTGTGTCAGACATGTTTAACAGACTAGTAGTATACACAAGCAAGCTTGGAAAACACTTTAAATTGGGTGGATTAGTGCGCGCTAAAGGAAGGTATTGCTAAACACTACTCTAAAGATACAATCTCTGTATGTATCAAATACAAGTTAATAACCAAATAGCGAAGCCAAAGCTTCAAGATAGAGAAAGTGCGCTAACAAGCTGAAAGTATACACACCATATAAGGAATTGAAGTGAAAATTTAATAAACATATAGAATAAGATACACAAATATATATACTAAAAATAGGGACGTCTCCCTGTAATGTAAATACAACTGGGAAAAAATCCTAATGAAAAAACAGGTTAAAACCTATAAATGATGGATAATGCAGATACTAATTGATAATCTATGACATAAAAAAGATATAGCAAAAAAAAAAAAAAGGAAAAGAATTATATAAAAAAATATATCAGTGCATAATATTTAGGAGTGAGTGAATGAATGAATATATAGCGGTGTATTCAAAATTCCAGAGCTAAAAAAGTGGTTATACGTATTGCTCTTAAAAATAAGTAATGTGCCTATGTAAATGAAAATAAGGTGCTGCTGGGTTAATCTATTCAAATAGAGGAGGTTTGCACACTTCTATCTCCAGGAACGGCAGTTACTGCAGCCGCGGTCCAAGCCTTGACCGAAGGATTTCTTCTCCTCGGTAACACCCTCTGAACACTCTCTTGACTTACGGTACAGTAAACTGCATCTATTTGTGGTACAAGCCGTTATTTTCTTTCCACTGTTCCAATATCGATATTCATTTGCATACGGCCACCTGCACTGTGTTGATACATATGAACTTGGTGCTTGTCTTTTAAGTTTTATTTTATTTTATGAAATCACTGTTATGCCATATCTTTTAATTATCATTTTTATGCTATATCTTTTTTATGTCATAGATTATCAATTAGTATCTGCATTATCCATCATTTATAGGTTTTAACCTGTTTTTTCATTAGGATTTTTTCCCAGTTGTATTTACATTACAGGGAGACGTCCCTATTTTCAGTGTATATATTTGTGTATCTTATTCTATATGTTTATTAAATTTTCACTTCAATTCCTTATATGGTGTGTATACTTTCAGCTTGTTAGCGCACTTTCTCTATCTTGAAGCTTTGGCTTCGCTATTTGGAAAACACTTTAATCACATAAAAAATACAATTTGAAAAAACGTTACTGTGCCTTTAAGAAATAAAGGCCTAGATTTGGAGTTTGGCGGTAGATGGGCTGTTAACGCTCCGCAGGCTTTTTTCTGGCCGCACCATAAATTTAACTCTGGTATCGAGAGTTCAAACAAATGCTGCGTTAGGCTCCAAAAAAGGAGCGTAGAGCATTTTTACCGCAAATGCAACTCTCGATACCAGAGTTGCTTACGGACGCGGCCAGCCTCAAAAACGTGCTCGTGCACGATTCCCCCATAGAAAACAATGGGGCTGTTTGAGCTGAAAAAAAACCTAACACCTGCAAAAAAGCAGCGTTCAGCTCCTAACGCAGCCCCATTGTTTCCTATGGGGAAACACTTCCTACGTCTGCACCTAACACTCTAACATGTACCCCGAGTCTAAACACCCCTAACCTTACACTTATTAACCCCTAATCTGCCGCTCCCGCTATCGCTGACCCCTGCATATTTTTTTAACCCCTAATCTGCCGCTCCGTAAACCGCCGCAACCTACGTTATCCCTATGTACCCCTAATCTGCTGCCCCTAACACCGCCGACCCCTAGATTATATTTATTAACCCCTAATCTGCCCCCCACAACGTCGCCGACACCTGCCTACACTTATTAACCCCTAATCTGCCGAGCGGACCTGAGCGCTACTATAATAAAGTTATTAACCCCTAATCCACCTCACTAACCCTATCATAAATAGTATTAACCCCTAATCTGCCCTCCCTAACATCGCCGACACCTAACTTCAATTATTAACCCCTAATCTGACGACCGGAGCTCACCGCTACTATAATAAATGGATTAACCCCTAAAGCTAAGTCTAACCCTAACTCTAACACCCCCCTAAGTTAAATATAATTTAAATCTAACAAAATAAATTAACTCTTATTAAATAAATTATTCCTATTTAAAGCTAAATACTTACCTGTAAAATACATCCTAATATAGCTACAATATAAATTATAATTATATTATAGCTATTTTAGGATTTATATTTATTTTACAGGCAACTTGGTAATTATTTTAACCAGGTACAATAGCTATTTAATAGTTACCTAGTTAAAATAATAACAAATTTACCTGTAAAATAAATCCTAACCTAAGATATAATTAAACCTAACACTACCCTATCAATAAATTAATTAAATAAACTACCTACAATTACCTACAATTAACCTAACACTACACTATCAATAAATTAATTAAACACAATTCCTACAAATAAATACAATTAAATAAACTAGCTAAAGTACAAAAAATAAAAAAGAACTAAGTTACAAAAAATAAAAAAATATTTACAAACATAAGAAAAATATTACAACAATTTTAAACTAATTACACCTACTCTAAGCCCCCTAATAAAATAACAAAGCCCCCCAAAATAAAAAATTCCCTACCCTATTCTAAATTAAAAAAGGTAAAAGCTCTTTTACCTTACCAGCCCTGAACAGGGCCCTTTGCGGGGCATGCCCCAAGAATTTCAGCTCTTTTGCCTGTAAAAAAAAACATACAAATTACCCCCCCCCAACATTACAACCCACCACCCACATACCCCTAATCTAACCCAAACCCCCCTTAAATAAACCTAACACTAAGCCCCTGAAGATCTTCCTACCTTGTCTTCACCATCCAGGTTCACCGATCCGTCCTGAAGAGCTCCTCCGATGTCCTGATCCAAGCCCAAGCGGGGGGCTGAAGAGGTCCATGATCCGGTCAAAGTCTTCATCCAAGCGGGGCAGAAGAGGATCTTCCATCCGATTGAAGTCTTCATCCAGGTGGCATCTTCTATGGTCTTCCATCCGGAGCGAAGCGGCAGGATCCTGAAGACCTCCAGCGCAGAACATCCATCCGGCCCGACGACTGAACGACGAATGACTGTTCCTTTAAGGGACGTCATCCAAGATGGCGTCCCTCGAATTCCGATTGGCTGATAGAATTCTATCAGCCAATCGGAATTAAGGTAGGAATTTTCTGATTGGCTGATGGAATCCAATCAGAAACAAGTTCAATCCGATTGGCTGATCCAATCAGCCAATCAGATTGAGCTCGCATTCTATTGGCTGTTCCGATCAGCCAATAGAATGCGAGCTCAATCTGATAGGCTGATTGGATCAGCCAATCGGATTGAACTTGATTCTGATTGGCTGATTCCATCAGCCAATCAGAAAATTCCTACCTTAATTCCGATTGGCTGATAGAATCAGCCAATCGGAATTCGAGGGACGCCATCTTGGATGACGTCCCTTAAAGGAACAGTCATTCGTCGTTCAGTCGTCTGGCCGGATGGATGTTCCGCGCTGGAGGTCTTCAGGATCCTGCCGCTTCGCTCCGGATGGAAGACCATAGAAGATGCCGCCTGGATGAAGACTTCAATCGGATGGAAGATCCTCTTCTGCCCCGCTTGGATGAAGACTTTGACCGGATCATGGACCTCTTCAGCCCCCCGCTTGGGCTTGGATCAGGACATCGGAGGAGCTCTTCAGGACGGATCGGTGAACCTGGATGGTGAAGACAAGGTAGGAAGATCTTCAGGGGCTTAGTGTTAGGTTTATTTAAGGGGGGTTTGGGTTAGATTAGGGGTATGTGGGTGGTGGGTTGTAATGTTGGGGGGGGGGGTATTGTATGTTTTTTTTTTACAGGCAAAAGAGCTGAAATTCTTGGGGCATGCCCCGCAAAGGGCCCTGTTCAGGGCTGGTAAGGTAAAAGAGCTTTTACCTTTTTTAATTTAGAATAGGGTAGGGAATTTTTTATTTTGGGGGGCTTTGTTATTTTATTAGGGGGCTTAGAGTAGGTGTAATTAGTTTAAAATTGTTGTAATATTTTTCTTATGTTTGTAAATATTTTTTTATTTTTTGTAACTTAGTTCTTTTTTATTTTTTGTACTTTAGCTAGTTTATTTAATTGTATTTATTTGTAGGAATTGTGTTTAATTAATTTATTGATAGTGTAGTGTTAGGTTAATTGTAGGTAATTGTAGGTAGTTTATTTAATTAATTTATTGATAGGGTAGTGTTAGGTTTAATTATATCTTAGGTTAGGATTTATTTTACAGGTAAATTTGTTATTATTTTAACTAGGTAACTATTAAATAGCTATTGTACCTGGTTAAAATAATTACCAAGTTGCCTGTAAAATAAATATAAATCCTAAAATAGCTATAATATAATTATAATTTATATTGTAGCAATATTAGGATGTATTTTACAGGTAAGTATTTAGCTTAAATAGGAATAATTTATTTAATAAGAGTTAATTTATTTCGTTAGATTTAAATTATATTTAACTTAGGGGGGTGTTAGAGATAGGGTTAGACTTAGCTTTAGGGGTTAATCCATTTATTATAGTAGCGGTGAGCTCCGGTCGTCAGATTAGGGGTTAATAATTGAAGTTAGGTGTCGACGATGTTAGGGAGGGCAGATTAGGGGTTAATACTATTTATGATAGGGTTAGTGAGGCGGATTAGGGGTTAATACATTTATTATAGTAGCGCTCAGGTCCGGTCGGCAGATTAGGGGTTAATAAGTGTAGGCAGGTGTCGGCGACGTTGAGGGGGGCAGATTAGGGGTTAATAAATATAATATAGGGGTCGGCGGTGTTAGGGGCAGCAGATTAGGGGTACATAAGGATAACGTAGGTGGCGGCGCTTTGCGGTCGGAAGATTAGGGGTTAATTATTGTAAGTAGCTGGCGGCGACGTTGTGGGGGGCAGGTTAGGGGTTAATAAATGTAATACAGGGGTCGGCGGGGTTAGGGGCAGCAGATTAGGGGTTAAAAAATTTTAATCGAGTGGCGGCGATGTGGGGGGAGCTCGGTTTAGGGGTACATAGGTAGTTTATGGGTGTTAGTGTACTTTAGAGCACAGTAGTTAAGAGCTTTATAAACCGGCGTTAGCCCAGAAAGCTCTTAACTCCTGCTATTTTCCGGCGGCTGGAGTTTTGTCGTTAGATATCTAACGCTCACTTCAGAAACGACTCTAAATACCGGCGTTAGAAAGATCCCATTGAAAAGATAGGATACGCAATTGACGTAAGGGGATCTGCGGTATGGAAAAGTCGCGGCTGAAAAGTGAGCATTAGACCCTTTAATCACTGACTCCAAATACCAGCGGGCGGCCAAAACCAGCGTTAGGAGCCTCTAACGCTGGTTTTCACGGCTACCGCTGAACTCTAAATCTAGGCCAAAAAGAGCACACAATTTTACAAAACAGTGAAAAATGCACCAATCTTTCTGAAATTGTCACAGTATGTACCTAAGGTTTTAATATGATTGCACCCCAAGTTTCAGAACAATTAACCCTTTAATGCCCAAACCGGAGCAGCCTAAAGCCAGCAACCGGTTAATGAACTACAGCACCTTGTTACAGCTTACAACTGTGGCCCTACCTGCCCTTAGGGATCAGATTTGGGGGAATAAAGCTTCTTCTAGGCCCTCAATCAGCAGCTGGACCCTCCATGTGAAGCAGCATGAACAGACTTTCAATTCTAAATGCGCATCTGAGGTGCGAAATTAGGCCCCTCCCACTCCACTCCGGAGTTATGAGGCCTACAAAAATCACTTCTGAGTGACTAAATTCATGCCATGTGGTTAATACCCCAGTAAAACACTCCAAAGTGCTTAGAAAAAGTGTCACCAATGAATATTTCTTAAATAAATAATCGATTGCCCTGTATTAGTGTCAACCAGCCTATTTAGCCCTGTTATGTAAGCCTGCAATTCTATACTAAGTCTCAGAACATAGCTTACCCTCCCCACATGGGGATCCTGTCAGTCTTCTAGCATTATTTTCTCAGTCTTGACTAGAAAAAATTGACAGAACATACCTCATTGCAGTCAAGCCTGCAAACTGTTCCCCCCAACTGAAGTTTTCTGGTACTCCTCAGTCCTGTGTGGGAACAGCAGTGGATTTTAGTTACAAGGTGCTAAAATAATTTTCCTCTCAGCAGAATTCTTCATCACTTTTCTGCCAGAGAGTAAATAGTACAAACCGGTACCATTTAAAAATAACAAACTCTTGATTGAAGATATAAAACTACAATTCTAACACCACATTCACTTTACACCCTAGTGCTTAGAGCCGGCAAAGAGAATGACTGGGGGGTGGAGCTAAGAGGGGAGCTATATGGACAGCTTTGCTGTGTGCTCTCTTTGCCACTTCCTGTAGGGAATGAGAATATCCCACAAGTTTAGGATGAATCCGTGGACTGGATACACCTTGCAAGAGAAAAACAATTTTGAAGAACAGATCATTCCTTAGCCATGCTAGTCATGAGGTCAATACCGGTGCCATAACACTACCACACATACTAGGACTTTGCTTATATATAATCCTCAATGGGTATTGCAGGCCTCACAAACATCAAGTAGGTCTCTGCTGAAATAACACAGGGTATCAGTATGCAGCAGTGATCCACCACTTTCACCCATTCTTAAATAAGCAGTATTTACCTGCATGTATCCGCCAGTTCTGACGTAATGCGTGGTGTGTGTATTGAAAGGCTCACCGGTTTACTCCCTCCAGCTGACAGAGGCTACAAATCTACTTACTTGGTGCTCCAAACACCGATAACATAGTGAGCTGAAGTGAAGGCACATAAGTGACAGGCACACCTTCTGTGGCTGATGACTCACTATTCCTGTATGCCGATATCCAGACGGCAGTGTGCAGCTAAAAACACTGCCGAACTTAGCAAAACAGCTACGCGCGTTTCACCCGTTCAAAATACGGGCTATTTCCGGCTTAATTCTATATGGAGAGTTCTACTCCATGCTTTTAAACAATTAGCTCCGCCTTTTTTTATTAAAGCCCTTGGTGAAAAATGATTACTTCTTATACAAAAATGTTGCTACAATATTACAACAAACAATTATTTACAAATGATGTACACGTGTTCTTACAGTTTCAGTTTTATCTGTCTTTAGAGCAATAGAATTTAGGAGACTCAATGATAAGAAATATGCGAAACTGTTTCCCAATATATTCCATTACTCAACAGTGCTATAATACACTCTCTACATGCACTGAAACATTAACTCCTAGAAAGAACATATATTTTAAACAGATTTTGCCAATAAAATATTAAATGTCCTATTGGAACTCTGTGTCAACAAATTATATGATTCCCAATTTAGTCCTGCAAAAATGGGGCAAAGTCAATCTCCTCATTTAACCCTTAAGCTCTTTATGTTGTAGATCCATTTACATTCCTTTTCCAGGAGTTTCTGAACCAGATTGCCACACCTCTTTCTGATGTCTACCAATTCTAAACCCCTAAATTTGAGGATGTCTTCATTACTAGAGTGCCAATCATAAAAGTGTCTTGCTATACTGCTACTTTTTATACATTTATTTTTAATGTCTCGCTTATGCTCCTTTATCCTTTATTTTAACTCTCTGTAGGTTTTGCCTTGGCAATCACAGAAAACCATATAGATGACCCCTTCACTTTTACAGATTATATATCCCTGTATTTTGAGATATTTACCAAATGTGTTAACAAGTTTCTCTCAGTTGCCATGTTGCTACATACTGAGCAGTGTTTGCACTTAAAATTGCCATCTCATCTGTTTGTATTTAACCAGGTTCTCTCTCGCATTACCTCTAGATGGCTATGAACCAATTTGTCTTTCAAATTTGGTGCCCTTTTAGGAGTCATTAAGGGGGAATTTCCAACAAACTCTGAAATGGTTGGATCTGCTAGCAGGATATGCCAATGCTTTTCCAAAATTGTACGTATATCCTGCCAGCTTTTATTAAATGTGCTAATAAATCTTATCATGGACATAGCAGATGACTTAGAATTTTGTTTATCTGTATATAATAAACTTTCTCTTTCCACCTTTTTAGATTTATTGAAGGCTGACTTCAGGCATTTTTGTGAGTAGCCCCTTGCTTTAAATCTCTCTTTTAGATCTTTTGCTTCCTCCCTAAATTGACTAAATTCTGTACAGTTACTCCTGTGGCGTAGATACTGGCTATAAAGTATATTTTGAATTAGGTTTTTAGGGTGATGGCTATCAAAATATAAAAGGGTATTGCCTGCAGTTTCTTTCCTAAGATTTTTGTTTTCAGTTCATTATTTTGGTTAAGAATACACAAATCCAAAAATGTTATTTCAGTAGTACTGTAATTAAATGTAAACTTTAGGTTCCAATTGTTTTGATTTAATTTCTCCATGAATTCAATCAATTTCTATTCAGTGTCCTCCCAAAGGAGAAACACGTCGTCTATAAATCTCAGCCACATTGCTATAGATGAATCATAACTTTGTTCACAATTTAAAATGTTCTCTTGTTCCCATTTACCCAAGTATAAGCAGAGAAGTACAATGTATAACGGTCTCACTGTCTTTGTTTGCTGATATGGATGTTGCTTTTTGATTAAGATTTATAAATTCATAAACTGTATTTCAGTACTCTGTATCTATGAACGCTTTATTTATTGGAGCTAATAACCTGTTGCTGGACTATAGTGGTCTGCTGCTCTCTTCTTTTCTTTATATATATATATATATATATATATATATATATATATATATATATATATATATATATATATATATATATATCTGTATATGCAATATATATATATATATATATATATATATATATACTGTATATATATTCATATAGATATATAGGTATATATATATATTTTTAAATAATCACACGCACACATATATATACAGTACATATATATATATATATATATATATATATATATATTAAAATAAAAAAACCCTTCGGGTTTAGCGCAATTGGTCTAACGTGTTGTTGGTGGGGAGAAAAAGTTAGCCCGGTGGCAATATCCAAAGTCCTGATTTAGTTAGTCCAGTTGTAATCTGGCCCATAAATTACTGTATATTTCTTTCCTACTATATTCTGCAATGTGTTTAAATATTGAGGATACTCAAGAAACAAAACTTAAACATTTTTTATTTCCAATGTCCTACAAGGATCTATGTATTCATAACATAAAATGTCTGATTTTAAGCAGGTGCATTAGACTAAAATCTGTATCTTGTCTGAATAATGTTGCTAAGTATTACTTAATTGTAAATCATTATTTCACACCTCCGAAGGCTAATGATTAAATCAAAATGAAAAGTGCTCGCTGTGTGAATTTTACCATGTGTCACTTTGTAATTAAGTTGTTCAAAAATTAATGCGACATCATTAATAATTGAATATAACTGGCAGTGCAGACGTCAGTGCTCCTTTTAATTCTGCTACAGGAGATGGAGGACAGTAAAAAAATATTTAAATAACTTCAGAGCAGGTTTCTCTCTGCCGCATAATTAATGTGGAATGGAGCGATCAAAAAGATTTTATATATTATTTTCAGTTCTATATAGATCAGTGGATTCAGTATTTGCAGTATAATCAGCAAATCAGATCTTCTGATGCTGAGAGCTATTTCAATATTCCTAAATAGTTATAGACGTTGTGACAAAATATTTAAACAATGGTGAAAAATTGTCGCAATTTTTTTTTTTTTACATTAATCTTTCCCTTCAAACTCTGCTAAATATTAATCCCCTAACAACGACATATTTTAAGCTTTATGTCACCCAATGATAATCTCATAAAATAGGGCGTGACCAGTTGTGGTGCCATCCGCAGAATAATAGGGGGTTAATGTTCATCCTAATCAGGAAAGAATGTGGGTGGAGTTGTGGGAGTTCAAAGGGCAGAGTAAGCACATGTGGGGGTGGGGTTGTGAGTTTTTCATTATGTGGAAAGACACAGTGGTGGGTGGGGATAATTTCTCCCTCGTCCTCAGACCAAATGGGTTGTAATCTAAAAAATTGGGATAATTGTATAGCACCATCTATGGATTGGTTGTCACATGGACAACTGCAGTCAGCTTAAATAGATTCATACATACATGTTTTCAGCTTGTAAGGGGAATACATCTGTTGCTTTATTTGCCCAGGTTTCCACAAACCTACATATATGCTCAGACATGGAAAACAGATACACTCTAAAAAGAAACTGCTCCCCAAGAAGTAGGAAGAATTGTCAGATAAACGCAGAACTATATGAATACACCCAGTGGTGGCTCTAAAGTCATGCAAAACCACCTCAGTCTTTTAGGCTGAACACTGCTGTGCTGAGGAGGAGGGTAAGAATTGGTCCTCCGCCTGATGCCCAGTGAAAGCATAAACATTTCACACACTGCCTACTCATGCCCCCAGGCCACATGCCTCCATTACTATAAGCATTCACCCCCTTATTAATTATTTGCTGGGCCTGCTATTGACCACACCCAGCAATAGCTGGTATATGGTTCCTGTGAAACTGAAGCATTCTACCTACAAGATCTAAATACAAAGCACAGAATTGCCACAAAATAACCCCTGGCCTTGAGCTGCAAAGCAAGGATCTATATTTACCTCAAAACCTAGGTTTAAGCAGTAGCCGCCTCCAGTGGCCACCAGAAGCATTCAGCTTTTTTCGGCGCCAAATATCTTCTTGTGATAATGCAATACACAAAGATCTGTGCAAATCAAGTGTTGCACTTTCACAAGATGAAATCCGGCTCCGAAAAGAGCTGAATGCTTCTGGCGGCCATATTCGACATTCATTTTAAAACAAATAAAACAAATGCACATATCTATTAGGCACCATCTGATTTGCTGCAACTTTGTGTGGGTGCACATGAAAACAGTAGTCCCTGAATGTGTACTTAAAACACATACTTGAACTAGCAATAAATACTTTAATAAATATAAATTTTAGCTATACTTTGCATTAATAGGACATGACTATATATGTATTAAAACACATAGCATTGCCTATTTTACATTTTGGAAATTGTGTATTTTTGAGGTAAGAAAAATTATGATACTCAAGTATGATAACAAGATATCGATGGCCACCCTCCCAAAGGGTGACAAAACAGGAATATAAGTTTAGAAGCCGGCCCATTTTTGGTTCAGAACTCTGGATAGTGCTTGCTGATTGGTGGCTACATTTAGCCTCCAATCAACAAGTGCTACCCAGGTGCTGAACCAAAGATGAGCCGGCTCGTTAGCTTACATTCCTGCTTTTTCAAATAAAGATACCAAGAGAACAAAAAAAAATGATAATATGAGTAAATTAGAAAGTTGCTTAAAAATGCATGCTTTAGCTGAATCATGGAAGAAAAAAATTGGGTTCAGTATCCATTTATTTAGTGTGTAGACATGGCCCCTGCAGCAAATCAAGTGCTACAGCTTCAGTGAGAGCATAAGTTTTATGTCAGTCATTCCTGTCCGTTACTTTGTAGTGAGAGAACTCACTTACTATGCTTATATAACAGAAGCAGGAACAGGGATTACCAAAGTTACTTCACCAGTGAGTCAAGTCACCTCAAAAACTGAGCCTGTTAGTAACATTTGTCAGAACCTATTTGCCTACAACAACACTGCCAGGGCCGGATATCCCATTAGGCACAGTAGGCATGTGCCTACAGGCGCATCGCAGTGTGGGGTGCCTGTCTGCCAGTGTATCTTAATACAATTATTTATTTTTTTCCCCTGAGGGCATTAATTTTAGTAAGAATTGTGCTACCAGCTGCTTACAGAGTCGAGTGTTTCATTGGGAATATGTTAAAGCAATCCAGGGAGCCATGAAGGAGAGAGGGACAAAGATTAAAACTAAACCCCTCCCATTTTCGCCAGGCATGTTTACTGTTAAAGTTTAACTTTTATTTTATGTACTTCTGTTGCCTCCCTCACACAGCCAAGCTCCATGCTGCTGTGGAGTAGACAATTTTTGTTGAAGAAATGAAGGCTTCAGGACAGGTTAGGACTGTACAAGGCTTCTAAATGCTGCCTATAATGACAACATAACAAGCAGAGCATACTTTAACCCCTTGGCTACCAGAGAGGATTGCAGTGTATTCACTTATTATGTGCTGTAGTGCATTTTGATAGCCAGGGGGTTAAATTCTGCTTCAGGATGAATGTTTTTGTTCTAGAAAGGCCTTGGAAGTGAGGAGGTTATGTGGGACTACCTGCTCTGCTCTTTATTACAAGATGCCGATTGTGATTTACAGCCTTTAGGGCACTTTGACAAGATGTTTGTAGACTGTAAGGCTGTTGCTATAAATGAAGAGCTTGATTACTAAAGGTTAACTAGCAAAATAAAAATCTGTATGTGTGTGAACCACTCACATGGCATATTTGTGTGTATATATATATATATATATATATATATATATATATGTATGTATGTACAAAGAGATCAGCACTCACCAGCAAAGCAACCACTCTGTGCACGGCCTGTAAATATCCAAAGGAAAAGGGCTGGGGATCAGGATCCGGTGTGTATCCTCAGTTGTCCACAACACTTAAGCCAGCACGAAGAGATTTGAATAATCACCTTTAATGTATCAAAACATAACGTTTCGGCCTCACATGGAGGCCTTGGTCACGTGTAAAAAACACACATCACAGACATACAACACATCCCAAAGTGCTACCTTATATACCCCATCCCCTAAACCTGATATGCTAAACGACGCCCAAATTCATGGAGAACAGCTGAAAGAGATTAATTAATCCCTGTGTCATCACAGTGAGACCGTAGTCATAACAACAAACAGCACCACATAGGTATTTGCATAAACAGCAGACCACATGTCGGCATTATGTGATGACGTCATACAAAATGGCGTTCGTTGTCATGGGAACGTGTGTACGCTCATAACATACAAAGCGTGACAACATAGCAACAGCTTATAAGAGCACTGGAGGCGGAAACACCGCCCCCAGATAGACACGCGTCACCATGGCAACAGACCCCAATAAGAATTTTGAGCCTAAGCGTAACAGGTTAATATAATTAACTAAACAATATTACACATACAATTCAGATCGGTTCTTAGATCCAGTGACTAATCAATAACAAGTAACTGTGTGGTGCAATATATCTTGTATAAGAATAGCACCCAACGTATACCCATATAAATATCTTGATCATAAGATCCTACAGCAATGTTTAATCACTAACACTAGTAACCAGACCATTGTGTACTATATACAATATTTAAAAAACACACAAAGTGCTTCCAAGGAGATAATAGAAACGGAGTTATTGGAGGAGGGGAAGCTCACAGTCACTTATAAAAACAACTGTAGTCAATCATCACGTTAAGACCCTTCGGGGCAATGGTATCCAGTCTATGAAACCAGCGTGATTCCATTCTCAGTAAAGCCTTTGATCGATCACCACCCCGTGCAGATTTAGGGATGTGTTCGATTAATATAGTCCTCATCATGGAGATGGCATGTCCCGCTTGTAGGAAATGATGAGCCACAGGTTGATCTGAATTGCCCTTTTCAAGGGCCAGCCTTATAGCCGATTTGTGGTTGGCCAACCTCTCTCTGAATGTGGTTATCGTTTTCCCCACATAATAAAGGGAACATGGACAGATAATCACATAAATGACCTGATCAGAAGTACAGGTCAATCTTTTGTTGGTGTTGGGATGATGGAATGTATTGCCAGGCAACATGCCATTGCAGGTCGTACAATTACCGTATCTATAACAGCCTTTTTTCTTTTGAGGTAGCCAGGTGTTCTTCTGGTAACTTTTTACTGGATCAGTGTGCACCAACAAGTCTCTGAGGTTTTTCGCCCTCTTATAAACCAGCCGAGGTGGTGGCATCTCGCCAAATGGTAAACTGGTATCCGTGGATACAATCGGTCAATGTTGTTTGATGACCTCCTGTACTTTATGTGATGCTGGGGTGTAAGTGGTAATATAATTCAAACGTTGTTCAGCAGGCTTTTGTGGCTTATTGCTAATAATGCCGACATGTAGTCTGCTGTTTATGCAAATACCTATGTGGTGCTGTTTGTTGTTATGACTACGGTCTCACTGTGATGACACAGCGATCAATTAGATCTCTTTAAGCTGTTCTCCATGAATTTGGGCGTCCTTTAGCATATCAGGTTTAGGGGATGGGGTATATAGGTTAGCACTTTGGGGTGTGTTGTATGCCTGTGATGTGTGTTTTTTTACATGTGACCAAGGCCTCCATGTGAGGCCGAACGTTATGTTTTGATACATTAAAGGTGATTATTCAAATCTTATTGTGCTGGCTTAAGTGTTGTGGATAACTGAGGAATCACACCGGATCCTGATCCCCAGCACTTTTTCCTATATATATATATATATATATATATATATATATATATATATATATATATATATATATATATATATATATATATATATATATACTGTATATATATATATATATATACATACACTTCATATTAAAAATTGTTCATCTGATTTTATCAAGTGTGGTATGTTTGTGTTAAGTTGAATTTTACCTCTGAATTTTCTGGATTATTTACTATATATCTACAGGGAGTGCAGAATTATTAGGCAAGTTGTATTTTTGAGGGTTAATTTTATTATTGAACAACAACCATGTTCTCAATGAACCCAAAAAACTCATTAATATCAAAGCTGAATATTTTTGGAAGTAGTTTTTAGTTTGTTTTTAGTTTTAGCTATTTTAGGGGGATATCTGTGTGTGCAGGTGACTATTACTGTGCATAATTATTAGGCAACTTAACAAAAAACAAATATATACCCATTTTAATTATTTATTTTTACCAGTGAAACCAATATAACATCTCAACATTCACAAATATACATTTCTGACATTCAAAAACAAAACAAAAACAAATCAGTGACCAATATAGCCACCTTTCTTTGCAAGGACACTCAAAAGCCTGCCATCCATGGATTCTGTCAGTGTTTTGATCTGTTCACCATCAACATTGCGTGCAGCAGCAACCACAGCCTCCCAGACACTGTTCAGAGAGGTGTACTGTTTTCCCTCCTTGTAAATCTCACATTTGATGATGGACCACAGGTTCTCAATGGGGTTCAGATCAGGTGAACAAGGAGGCCATGTCATTAGATTTTCTTCTTTTATACCCTTTCTTGCCAGCCACGCTGTGGAGTACTTGGACGTGTGTGATGGAGCATTGTCCTGCATGAAAATCATGTTTATCTTGAAGGATGCAGACTTCTTCCTGTACCACTGCTTGAAGAAGGTGTCTTCCAGAAACTGGCAGTAGGACTGGGAGTTGAGCTTGACTCCATCCTCAACCCGAAAAGGCCCCACAAGCTCATCTTTGATGATACCAGCCCAAACCAGTACTCCACCTCCACCTTGCTGGCGTCTGAGTCGGACTGGAGCTCTCTGCCCTTTACCAATCCAGCCACGGGCCCATCCATCTGGCCCATCAAGACTCACTCTCATTTCATCAGTCCATAAAACCTTAGAAAAATCAGTCTTGAGATATTTCTTGGCCCAGTCTTGACATTTCAGCTTGTGTGTCTTGTTCAGTGGTGGTCGTCTTTCAGCCTTTCTTACCTTGGCCATGTCTCTGAGTATTGCACACCTTGTGCTTTTGGGTACTCCAGTGATGTTGCAGCTCTGAAATATGGCCAAACTGGTGGCAAGTGGCATCTTGGCAGCTGCACGCTTGACTTTTCTCAGTTCATGGGCAGTTATTTTGCGCCTTGGTTTTTCCACACGCTTCTTGCGACCCTGTTGACTATTTTGAATGAAACGCTTGATTGTTCGATGATCACGCTTCAGAAGCTTTGCAATTTTAAGAGTGCTGCATCCCTCTGCAAGATATCTCACTATTTTTGACTTTTCTGAGCCTGTCAACTCCTTCTTTTGACCCATTTTGCCAAAGGAAAGGAAGTTGCCTAATAATTATGCACACCTGATATAGGGTGTTGATGTCATTAGACCACACCCCTTCTCATTACAGAGATGCACATCACCTAATATGCTTAATTGGTAGTAGGCTTTCGAGCCTATACAGCTTGGAGTAAGACAACATGCATAAAGAGGATGATGTGGTCAAAATACTCATTTGCCTAATAATTCTGCACTCCCTGTATATACAAATACCACTGTCTGGGTCCTAAAAGTAGAGCTCCTAAATATTCTTACTGCCATCTAATTTTAAACACATTTGTTGACCCCTGGATTACATATAATCTACAACATTCCATTTTTTCCTTTGAGAGTAACATCATATTATATTTATGTTACAGAACAAAATAAATTTAACATCTGTGTGTATTTGTAATAAAAATATCAGAGTTCACAAGATTTATTTCATGTAGTGGAAAAAAGACCTACATTTTGTATTTTCTTCCACTGGCTGCAAAGGTTGTTGATGAGCTTGCATGCTGCTAGTTTTAATATTGCTATTGTTTACCCAAAACTGTGTTTAACTCCAACAAAATGTTAAGCACATAGTCAAAGTCATCTCCAGAAAAGCAATACACTAATGGCTTGTCAGTAAACATGTCCTATGAGCCCATCTGGGTCTGCACAGATGTGTATTGCTGTCTCAGAACTGACATTGACTATGTGTTTAACTCTTTTGCAAGAAGCTAACACACTTCTGTCACATTTTACGTCCCTTTAAATAGGGTTTTCTTTAGAATATTTTGCATTAAAAGTTTAAAATGATTTGTTTTCGTTATGGCCATTTGAGTTAAGTGAATATTGATTTTTGGTGTAGCTTCCATTACAACAAATATTGCAATTGGTGTATTTTTTAGTTGTCCTAAATAATAATAAAAATAATGTCCTCAGTTGTTTTTACTTTTTTGATGGGGGGGTGGGAGTGTGGGGGCACTTCAGGTTTTTGTGCCTACAGGCACCTGAGATGTAAATCCAGTCCTGCACACTGCCCTTTGGGTTAAGACAAAATAGCAGCATCAGTGCCCTGTGGCCACCAGCATTTCAAATGTACTGGCGCCAATCATAATGGGAATTACGGACTGTAGTGGTTTGGCCTATCTATTGTGTACTACATGCTTAGGTTCATAGAGCTATAGAATATCCTTTTACCAATAATAACAATTATTATACCAAATACACCAGAACAACTGAAATGCACCTTTTCTCAGACATGGATATCGGAAAAGTTTAACAATCCCATAATCGTCTGCAGTCACCAAAACCTGTCCTGGATAATTGGCATCTACGGAGTTGATATCATTTATGTCTGAGTATTTGGGAGCAATCCCATTTACTTCCAGGCCAGCAACACATGTCCATCGGACAAACTGTACACCTTTCATTTCCTCTTTATTGGTGATCTCTTTACCTCCTGAAAGACAAGTAGCAAAAAAAGCAACATTAACATTCTATTACATGGTTATAAAAGTGAATACAACAATGACAATCTGATCAATTACAGTTAATGGCTTTAATATATATGTTGCACTATACTATAAGACTATAACAACAACAAAATCAGAAAGGTAATTTTATTTTTAACAGGGGGCAAGCATTTTTTAAAATGACTTTCATGCAGTATAATAATTGTATATAAAGTGACATAAAACTCACTAGTAAGTGTAGGCATGCTATTTTAAGTTACTTTGCAATACAAAAAGGCTTCACTGGTATAGGCACCTCTAAAACACCCCAAGTGCAGATCTGAGAGTGTGTTAAGCCCCTGATTGTACACACTTGCACAAGTGGTTAAATGATAGGCAAGCTAGTGCAAGATGTGTAATAAGCACCAATCAGTACCTATCAAGCTCTGGCATCACCCACCATGTGGTGCTAAAAAAGTAAATGGCAAACTTTTCTTAAAGGGACATTTAGGTCAAAATTTAAATACACATAGATGAATTACATATCAGAATAGACATGTTTACAATATACATGTATTATCAAAATGCTTCTAGTAAAAGTTATCACTGTTTTAGGGCTAGATTTATTCAAGTTGAGGCGGACAGGGGAGCGTATACGCGCCCCTGTACGCCTCAGCTTGCCTGTGGCAGGGGCTAAATTACCCGCAGGCATTCGCCATTGCACACGAGCGCAATTTTGCGCTCGCGTGCAATCCCGCCCCTTGCCCGCGCACAGCCAATTAAGCGCGGACAGAAGCTGTCAATCTCCTCGGTCTGACTAGACCAAGGAGATTGATTTTCGCCACCTTAGAGGTGGCGAAGAGGTTAGGGAAGCGACGGTCTGGTGACCGCTGCTTGATAAATTACGGCGAGAACTTTAATAAATCTAGCACTTAGTGTTAACATTTTTCCCTACACGTGCAAGTGAAGCATAGCTGCATATTCTCAGTGGACCAGAATTTTAAATACTGCAGCTGCTCAGAGCGCAAGTGGGGCTTGTATAATCTCTAAACAAGTGCTGTGTTTAAAATGCTGGTGCACAGAGCATACTTATATATTCTTTTGAAACAGCTATAGCTTTTATATGACAAATGCATATACGTATATTCTGTGAATTATTGCACATGCTCAGTAGGAGCTGGTGACTCAAAAACTGTAAATATAAAAAGACTGAGCACATTTTGTTAATGGAAGTAAAGTAAAAAGTTGTTTAAAATTGTGTGCTCTATCTGACTCATGAAAGTTTACATTTGACTTGAGTATCCATTTAATACACTTTTTAATGCCACTACACTACAATGGGGTGTTACATTGCAAGCATTGGACTGATTTGTTAGTTTCCTTTAATTTACCGTTCCTATAATGTTTGTTGCTTTTTGAGTTCCTGTACTGACCTGGCATCCTATAAAACATTCTTTTCCCGCTGCCATCGTTCGTCTGCAGATATTTGCTGTCTGAGGACCAGTCCATATGTGTAATAAACGATACAGATCCCATGCACTCTCCAACCTTTTTATATCTCTGTACAACACCATAAACATCCACACAGCTGTCATTGGAGCCAACTGCCAGGAAGTTACCATCAGGGGAATATTTTAGCACGTGGATTGCTTCCTTCCGATCCTTTATGTGAACAACTTCCGTCATATCCCTATGATAAAACAGAAATAATTCATTTATCTTATGCAATTCAAATGCATTTGTGCCCTGAAAATTCCCCCTATGCATCTCATGGGGATAATATGGTATTGATTTTCCCATCAAACACATTTTGTGCAATTTTTGTCACAGAATTGTTGGACTTATTGAAACACATTTCTTGTTTGTTTGCGCAGCTTTATTTTAGTACTTCACATGCTCATTGCACGTCAGTAAATCAGATGTTATTTGTTTATTAACAAGTTATAATTAAAGTTTAAACCATGCTTTTAAACCAGGAAAACAGAATTTATGCTTACCTGATAAATTACTTTCTCCAACGGTGTGTCCGGTCCACGGCGTCATCCTTACTTGTGAGATATTCTCTTCCCCAACAGGAAATGGCAAAGAGTCCCAGCAAAGCTGGTCACATGATCCCTCCTAGGCTCCGCCCACCCCAGTCATTCGACCGACGGACAGGAGGAAATATATATAGGAGAAACCATATGATACCGTGGTGACTGTAGTTAGAGAAAATAATTCATCAGACCTGATTAAAAAACCCGGGCGGCCCGTGGACCGGACACACCGTTGGAGAAAGTAATTTATCAGGTAAGCATAAATTCTGTTTTCTCCAACATTGGTGTGTCCGGTCCACGGCGTCATCCTTACTTGTGGGAACCAATACCAAAGCTTTAGGACACGGATGAAGGGAGGGAGCAAATCAGGTCACCTAAATGGAAGGCACCACGGCTTGCAAAACCTTTCTCCCAAAAATAGCCTCCGAAGAAGCAAAAGTATCAAATTTGTAAAATTTGGCAAAAGTGTGCAGTGAAGACCAAGTCGCTGCCTTACATATCTGGTCAACAGAAGCCTCGTTCTTGAAGGCCCATGTGGAAGCCACAGCCCTAGTGGAGTGAGCTGTGATTCTTTCAGGAGGCTGCCGTCCGGCAGTCTCATAAGCCAATCGGATAATGCTTTTAAGCCAAAAGGAAAGAGAGATAGAAGTCGCTTTTTGACCTCTCCTTTTACCAGAATAAACAACAAACAAGGAAGATGTTTGTCTGAAATCTTTAGTAGCCTCTAAATAGAATTTTAGAGCACGGACTACGTCCAAATTGTGTAACAAATGTTCCTTCTTTGAAACTGGATTCGGACACAAAGAAGGTACAACTATCTCCTGGTTAATATTTTTGTTGGAAACAACTTTCGGAAGAAAACCAGGCTTAGTACGCAAAACCACCTTATCTGCATGGAACACCAGATAGGGCGGAGAACACTGCAGAGCAGATAACTCTGAAACTCTTCTAGCAGAAGAAATTGCAACCAAAAACAAAACTTTCCAAGATAATAACTTAATATCTACGGAATGTAAGGGTTCAAACGGAACCCCTTGAAGAACTGAAAGAACTAGATTTAGACTCCAGGGAGGAGTCAAAGGTCTGTAAACAGGCTTGATCCTAACCAGAGCCTGAACAAATGCTTGAACATCTGGCACAGCTGCCAGTCTTTTGTGAAGTAAAACAGATAAAGCAGAGATCTGTCCCTTCAGAGAACTTGCAGATAATCCTTTCTCCAAACCTTCTTGTAGAAAGGATAGAATCTTAGGAATTTTTATCTTGTTCCATGGGAATCCTTTAGATTCACACCAACAGATATATTTTTTCCAAATTTTTATGGTAAATTTTTCTAGTTACAGGCTTTCTAGCCTGAATCAGAGTATCTATTACAGAATCTGAAAACCCACGCTTTGATAAAATCAAGCGTTCAATCTCCAAGCCGTCAGTTGGAGGGAAACCAGATTCGGATGTTCGAATGGACCCTGAACAAGAAGGTCCTGTCTCAAAGGTAGCTTCCATGGTGGAGCCGATGACATATTCACCAGGTCTGCATACCAAGTCCTGCGTGGCCACGCAGGAGCTATCAAGATCACCGAGGCCCTCTCCTGATTGATCCTGGCTACCAGCCTGGGGATGAGAGGAAACGGTGGGAATACATAAGCTAGGTTGAAGGTCCAAGGTGCTACTAGTGCATCTACTAGGGTCGCCTTGGGATCCCTGGATCTGGACCCGTAGCAAGGAACCTTGAAGTTCTGACGAGACGCCATCAGATCCATGTCTGGAATGCCCCATAATTGAGTTATTTGGGCAAAGATTTCCGGATGGAGTTCCCACTCCCCCGGATGGAATGTCTGACGACTCAGAAAATCCGCTTCCCAATTTTCCACTCCTGGGATGTGGATCGCAGACAAGTGACAGGAGTGATCCTCCGCCCATTGAATTATCTTGGTCACTTCTTTCATCGCCAGGGAAGTCCTTGTTCCCCCCTGATGATTGATATATGCAACGGTCGTCATGTTGTCTGACTGAAACCTTATGAATTTGGCCTTTGCTAGTTGAGGCCAAGCTCTGAGAGCATTGAATATCGCTCTAAGTTCCAGAATGTTTATCGGGAGAAGAGACTCTTCCCAAGACCATAGACCCTGAGCTTTCAGGGATTCCCAGACCGCGCCCCAGCCCACTAGGCTGGCGTCGGTCGTGACAATGACCCACTCTGGTCTGCGGAAGCTCATTCCCTGTGACAGATTGTCCAGGGTCAGCCACCAACGGAGTGAATCTCTGGTCTTTTGATCTACTTGAATCGTCGGAGACAAGTCTGTATAATCCCCATTCCACTGTCTGAGCATGCACAGTTGTAATGGTCTTAGATGAATTCGTGCAAAAGGAACTATGTCCATTGTTGCAACCATCAATCCTATTACTTCCATGCACTGCGCTATGGAAGGACGAGGAACAGAATGAAGTACTTGACAAGAGCTTAGAAGTTTTGATTTTCTGACCTCTGTCAGAAAAATCCTCATTTCTAAGGAATCTATTATTGTTCCCAAGAAGGGAACTCTTGTTGACGGGGACAGAGAACTTTTTTCTTTGTTCACCTTCCATCCATGAGATCTGAGAAAGGCTAGGACGATGTCCGTATGAGCCTTTGCTTTTGACAGGGACGACGCTTGAATCAGGATGTCGTCCAAGTAAGGTACTACTGCAATGCCCCTTGGTCTTAGAACCGCTAGAAGGGACCCTAGTACCTTTGTGAAAATCCTTGGAGCAGTGGCTAATCCAAATGGAAGTGCCACAAACTGGTAATGCTTGTCCAGAAAAGCGAACCTTAGGAACTGATGATGTTCCTTGTGGATAGGAATATGTAGGTACGCATCCTTTAAATCCATGGTAGTCATAAATTGATTTTCCTGGATAGTAGGTAGGATCGTTCGAATAGTTTCCATTTTGAACGATGGTACCCTGAGAAATTTGTTTAGGATCTTTAGATCCAAAATTGGTCTGAATGTTCCCTCTTTTTTGGGAACTATGAACAGATTGGAATAAAATCCCATTCCTTGTTCTCTTATTGGAACTGGATGTATCACTCCCATCTTTAACAGGTCTTCTACACAATGTAAGAATGCCTGTCTCTTTATTTGGTTTGAAGATAATTGAGACCTGTGGAACCTTCCCCTTGGGGGTAGTTCCTTGAATTCCAGGAGATAACCTTGAGAAACTATTTCTAGCGCCCAAGGATCCTGAACATCTCTTGCCCAAGCCTGAGCAAAGAGAGAAAGTCTGCCCCCCACTAGATCCGGTCCCGGATCGGGGGCTATCCCTTCATGCTGTTTTGGTAGCAGTGGTAGGCTTCTTGGCCTGCTTACCCTTGTTCCAGCCTTGCATTGGTTTCCAGGCTGGTTTGGGTTGTGAAGTATTACCCTCTTGCTTAGAGGATACAGAATTAGAGACTGGTCCGTTTCTGCGAAAGGGACGAAAATTAGGCTTATTATTAGCCTTAAAAGACCTATCCTGTGGGAGGGCGTGGCCCTTTCCCCCAGTGATGTCTGAAATAATCTCTTTCAAATCAGGTCCAAATAATGTTTTACCTTTGAAAGGAATGTTAAGCAATTTTGTCTTGGAAGACACATCTGCTGACCAAGACTTTAGCCAAAGCACTCTGCGCGCCACGACAGCAAACCCTGAATTTTTCGCCGCTAATCTAGCTAATTGCAAAGCGGCATCTAAAACAAAAGAGTTAGCCAATTTAAGTGCTTGAACTCTGTCCATAACCTCCTCATACGAAGATTCTTTACTGAGCGATTTTTCTAGTTCCTCGAACCAGAAACACGCTGCCGTAGTGACAGGAACAATGCATGAAATTGGTTGTAGAAGGTAACCTTGCTGTACAAAAATCTTTTTAAGCAAACCCTCTAATTTCTTATCCATAGGATCTTTGAAAGCACAACTATCTTCGATAGGAATAGTAGTGCGTTTGTTTAGAGTAGAAACCGCCCCCTCGACCTTGGGGACTGTCTGCCATAAGTCCTTTCTGGGGTCGACTATAGGAAATAATTTCTTAAATATAGGGGGGGGGAACAAAAGGTATGCCGGGCCTTTCCCACTCTTTATTTACTATGTCCGCCACCCGCTTGGGTATAGGAAAAACGTCGGGGGGCACCGGAACCTCTAGGAACTTGTCCGTCTTACATAATTTCTCTGGAATGACCAAATTGTCACAATCATCCAGAGTAGATAACACCTCCTTAAGCAGTGCGCGGAGATGTTCTAATTTAAATTTAAATGTCACAACATCAGGTTCAGCTTGATGAGAAATTTTCCTGAATCTGAAATTTCTCCATCAGACAAAACCTCCCTCATGGCCCCTTGAGATTGGTGTGAGGGTATGTCAGAACAGTTATCATCAGCGTCCTCTTGCTCTTCAGTGTTTAAAACAGAGCAATCGCGCTTTCTCTGATAAGTAGGCATTTTGGATAAAAGATTTGCTATGGAGTTATCCATTACAGCCGTTAATTGTTGCATGGTAATAAGTATTGGCGCACTTGATGTACTAGGGGCCTCCTGTGTGGGCATAACTGGTGTAGACACAGTAGGGGATGATGTAGTATCATGTTTACTCCCCTCATTTGAGGAATCATCTTGGGCAATATCATTATCTGTTGCATTACTGTCCTTACTTTGTTTGGACACTATGGCACAATTATCACATAAATTTAAATGGGGAGACACATTGGCTTTCATACATATAGAACAGGGGTGTCCAAACTTTGCTCTCCAGAGGTTTTCGAACTACATTTCCGATGATGCTCAGCCAGCATTTTATCTACCTGAGCATCATGGGAAATGTAGTTCCAAAACCTCTGGAGAGCAAAGTTTGGACACCCCTGATATAGAACATAGCTTATCTGATGGTACAGACATGTTAAACAGGCTTAAACTTGTCAACAAAGCACAAAAAAAACGTTTTAAAATAAAACCGTTACTGTCACTTTAAATTTCAAACTGAAAACACTTTATTACTGAATATGTGAAAAAGTATGAAGGAATTGTTCAAAATTCACCAAAATTTCACCACAGTGTCTTAAAGCATTAAAAGTATTGCACACCAAATTTCAGAGCTTTAACCCTTAAATTAACAGAACCGGAGCCGTTTTTACATTTAACCCCTATACAGTCCCAGAATGAGGCTCTGTCTATAACTAGAAAGGCCCCCATCTGAAAAAGGTGTCCAACACAGTGCCTGCCGTTTTTCTAAACGTTCCCCAAGATTATAATACCAATAATTAGTTAGAATCTGCATAATATGCCTAGTAAAGCAATTGTTTTAGCCCAGAAAAATGTCTACCAGTTTTTAAGCCCTTTTTGAAGCCCTTTATTCTTTTATGTTTAACTAAGAAAATGGCTTACCGGTCCCCATGAGGGGAAATGACAGCCTTCCAGCATTACACAGTCTTGTTAGAAATATGGCTAGTCATACCTTAAGCAGAAAAGACTGCTAACTGTTTCCCCCAACTGAAGTTACTTCATCTCAACAGTCCTGTGTGGAAACAGCAATCGATTTTAGTTACTGTCTGCTAAAAATCATCTTCCTCTTACAAACAGAAATCTTCATCCTTTTCTGTTTCAGAGTAAATAGTACATACCAGCACTATTTTAAAATAACAAACACTTGATAGAAGAATAAAACTACAAAAAACTCTTAACCATCTCCGTGGAGATGTTGCCTGTGCAACGGCAAAGAGAATGACTGGGGTGGGCGGAGCCTAGGAGGGATCATGTGACCAGCTTTGCTGGGACTCTTTGCCATTTCCTGTTGGGGAAGAGAATATCCCACAAGTAAGGATGATGCCGTGGACCGGACACACCAATGTTGGAGAAATGTGTTCACAAATTAATACAATATCTACATGTTCAAACTCTGCAAAGGGGTTAAACACATAGTTAAAGTCAGCTCCAGTGCTGCAAGGCACTACTGGGAGATTGTTAAAAACATCTGGTGAGCCAATGACTAGAGGCATATGTGTGTAGCCAGCACAAACTAGCTAGCTCCCAGTATTGCATTGATGCTCTTGAGCCTAACTAGGTATATTCTTCAATAAATAATGCAAAGAGAATGAAATAATTTGATAATATAAGTAAAATGAAAAGTCTCTTAAAACTGCACGCTCTGTCTCAACCAAAAAAAGTTAAAGGGACACTAAACCCCAAATTTTTCTTTGATGATTCAGCTAGAGAATACAATTTTAAACAACATTCCAATTTACTTTTATTACCTAATTTGCTGCAATCTTTAGATATCCTTTGTTAAAGAAATAGCAATGCACATTGGTGAGCCAATCACGTGAGGCATCTGTGTGCAGCCACCAATCAGAAGCTACTGAGCCTATCTAGATATGCTTTTCAGGAAAGAATATTAAGGGAATGAAGCAAATTAGATAATAGAAGCAAATTAGAAAGTTGTTTAAAATGGTATTCTCTATCTGAATCATGAAAGAAAAAAATGGGTTTAATGTCCCTTTAAATTCTGACTTTCACATCCCTTAAACAATTATGTTACAGTAAAAACAGAAAAACAGTCATCAGTCAACTGAAGGAGAGCAGGTCTCACACTGTCTACCATAAAACAGAATGCTTTAACAAATGCTAAAAGGGAAAAAAAACCTGTTAAAGTCAGCTGATTGGTGGATACACATATATGCCTATTGTCATTGGTTTCCCAGATGTCTTCAGCTAGGTCCCAATAGTGCAGCTGCTTTGGAACTGACTTTCACTGAACGTTTAACCTTTACACATAGACAACAGAAATACAATATTTTTTTTTGTAAGTGTGTGTGTTTCTTTAATGGGAAATCATCAAGACAAATATAAATCAATGAAGATTTTGAAATGTCTTTTAAAACTCCTATTACAATCCTATTTTTACTAAAAAAAAATGAGCACCTTGGATACACAACCCAAACTGCTGATATTGGAACATAGTCAGAAACGCTGAAGAGTGCTTACACTTAGGCACCAGCTGCGGCCTCCGTATGTTCCACGATCAGTATGGGAATCAGCTGATAAGTACCAATATTCAGGGCCGCCATCAGGGGGTGACATGTGATAGTGTAATAATAGAAATGTAGTGAATGTAGTCCAGCGCTAAATAGTGTAATAATAGAACACTCTGACACATTACAGCAATTTATGTCCTCATAAATGTAAGAAAAAATTTAGGTGCTCAAATTGCTTATGATGTGAAATATAGTAAATGTACATGTTATTCTACAGACGCTTCTTCAATATAACAGACATTTAATTTGTTTGTTGCCAGTGGCATCCCTAGGGGGGTGCGGGCCGCACCTGGGTGACACCCTCCAGGGGGTGACACCACAAAAAAAAATTTTTTGTTTAAATTTTATTGAAATTCAAAGAAATACAATGTAGAGATGCATATATTTTATTATTAGAGGGGCCGGCATTTGTGAACATTAGTGGGACTGAGGAAGTTGTAGACACTTAATTTTTTTGCCACTTGAGCCAGCGCTGCAATTTCAACAAATAGTTTTCCCGGCTGCTTTTGCTTGTTTGTACTTTGCTCCTCCCCTGCCCAATTTCACTATGAATGTTGTGGGCGTGCTGTGGGGCTTGCGAAGTTGCGCTGCTAGCCTAAACCTGCCTGCCTATCTGTGCTCACTGCTCAGTGACGTGAGGAGCAGTGGAGTCACTCACTGCTGTGCTGTCTCTCTAAACGGGAACTGGGAAATCGTGAGGGGGATACCTAGCACCTGACTGCATGACTGTCTGACACTGTCTCTAAAGTGTAGGAGCCACGTATGATGCCCATCAGACTGGTACGGTTACGGTACACTAAGTGCACACTGAAGAGGTAGGAGGAGAGGGTGGGCGGGGGTCTGGGGGTGGGCAGAGTGCAGAGGTGATTGGCCATAAGAAGTGGTAGGCACGCGGCCAGGGGGTGTGCACTGACAGACTTGGAACAGAGTCAGAGAGCAGAATTTTCATAGTTTGCGTGCCTAAACCTTTTGTTCAGTGATTTATTTTAGAGTGCTCTGTTTATCTTTCATTTGATGCTCTGCTGAGCCAGGGAGCAGCTCTAGGCATGAGCTTTATAATTAATGCAGTGCAGTTTACATAATTTGTATGTGTGTGTCTGAGTTTTTGTGTGTGTGTGTGTCTGAGTTTTTGTGTGTGTGTGTCTCAGTGTTTTTGTGTGTGTGCGTGTCTGAGTTTTTGTGTGTGCGTGTCTCAGTGTTTTTGTGTGTGTGTGTCTCAGTGTTTTTGTGTGTGCGTGTCTCAGTGTTTTTGTGTGTGTGTGTCTCAGTGTTTTTGTGTGTGTGTTTTTGTGTGTGTGTGTCTCAGTGTTTTTGTGTGTGTGTCAGAGTGTTTTTGTGTGTGTGTCTGAGTGTGTTTCCGAGTGTTTGTGTGTGCATCTGAGTGTGTTTTTAAGTGTGTCTGAGTGTTTGTATGTGTGTGTGCCTGTGTTTTTGTGTGTGTCTGCTCTCTGGGGGGGGGTGACACTATAACTTACCGCACCGGGTGACACCAACCCTAGTGACGCCACTGTTTGTTGCCATTGAAAGCATACACAGTGTTTTTTTGGATTAATGCTAAAAATCCCCACAATCCAAGACATTAGAGTTTCCCTTGAGAAAACTTTCTATTCACCTTGGGTGATTTTTGGTTTCCCATTCAAAGGGATTCCAATTAAATATGTGACACTCTTTTGACTGGTTACTGTGATTTCAGAATAATGAGTGCTCACCTGATTTAACAATCAATACTGATTGTTTTAATATAGGAAGGAAAATGGTGTGTCGAGTTGGACCACTGAAAAAAAAATGCAGCAAACAAGGTTTTAATCTGTTAATAACATTGAGACTCTGCTGACATGTTAATCTATTGGAAGACTGACAAAGATATCGTAATTACAAGGTGTTTACTGCTCCTTTAAGAAAAATGTAAATAGGTAAAAAGAATCACTTTTTTTTTATAATTTGGGGATTTGCTTTTTAGAGGAACGGTAGATAAAAGTGGCGCATCTACAAGAAAAAGGGGATAACATTACCTATGGGCTAATGCTAGAGATATAGGGGTCTATTTATAAAGCTCCGAACGGAGCTTGATGCCCCGTGTTTCTGGCGAGCCTTCAGGCTTGCCAGAAACACAAGTTATCAAGCAGCGGACAGAAATCAACCCAATCAAATACGATAGGGTTGATTGACACCCCTGCTGGCGGCCGATTGGCTGCAAATCTGCAGGGGGCGGTATTGCACCAGCAGTTTACAAGAACTGCTGGTGCAATGATAAATGCCGACAGCGTATGCTGTTGCATTTATCGTTGTACGGCGGACATGGTTCGCTATAGCGGATCATGTCCTTCTGCACAATGATAAATGGACCCCATAGGGGTTAGTTGCAAGGGGGAGGGTATAATGTACATGTGTTAAAGGGAATGTTGGAGAGATAATTCCCTACATGCCCTGTTCCCAGGGAAAGGGTCCCATTGGTGAGGCATTGATTGTTAGGAAGGTATTGTTATGGATCCTGTGGTCCAAGACAGCATAAGATAGGGTCCATAGTGGAAGTGGAAGTTACAGCCACAGTAAAAGGTCTACAGCACTGGCACCTATGTAATATATGTCCTGGGTATGTTGCTGTCGTTAAGGGGTTAAAGATAATACATAGGTATGTTTAGTAGCATGTGTCCTGTGCACTATATGGCAGCAGTGTTTACAACAATGTTTTTAACATTGTTATACATTGTTGACTGCTAGAGAGATTGGTGCTCACAAGAAATCCAACAGAAGAATCCAAAATTCAAGAGAAAAGCTGTTTTCTGTTGGACTGGAATTCTACTGCAGATACTGATATCCAGTTTAAAATTTTAAAAACTTACATAGAAGCTCCCAATCAAGCACTGTTGATGAGGATAGGATGAGACACCCAATGAAAGAGGCTGAGAGCAGACCCCCCCTGCATATGAAAAGACCCATCATACAAACAGAAGCAATCTGAAGTCTGTATACGTCAGTATACATCTAAAACTTTGGGGCTTGGTTAGGAGTCTGAAAATCAACACAATGTTATTTAAAAAAAGAATAACTATACATTTTTACAAAAACACAAAAGTTATACATTTTTTTTCACCTGTCCAGATATCTAAGTAAATGGGGGGTAGTTATCAAGCCGTCAACCTCAAATACGCTGCGTATTCCGCAGCGTATTTGTGGCGAGGCTGATACGCCTTAGTTATCAAAGGCTCGAGACCGGCAAAAGTAGAATTTTGTGACGTCAGCTTCGATCCGCCGGACTCAGTCCGACACAGAACGATTCTTACGTCACTCCAGATGTTCCGCACACAAGTGCGGCACATTCTCACTACTTTTGCTAGCTATCAAAAAACTAGCAGGTACGCTCGGCACTTTTACGGCCCAGCGTACCTGGTTTTCAAAGCGCCAGCCTGGAGGCGGCGGATCCCATAGGAATCAATGGGAGTCTGACCATAGCGAAAGTACAAGTTCGCTGCTGACAGACATCCCATTGATTTCTATGGGAGCTGTCTACACCTAACACCCTAACATGTACCCCGAGTCTAAACACCACTAATCTGACCCCCCCTACACCGCCGCAACTAAATAAAGTTATTACCCCCTAAACCGCCGCTCCCGGAGCCCACCGCAAGCTACTCTATACATATTAACCCCTAAACCGCCGCTCCCGGAGCCCACCGCAAGCTACTCTATACATATTAACCCCTAAACCGCCGCTCCCGGAGCCCACCGCAACTATAATAAATGTATTAACCCCTAACCCGCCGCTCCCTGAACCCGCCGCAACCTATATTAAATGTATTAACCCCTATCCTGCCCCCCCTACACCGTCGCCACCTATAATACATTTATTAACCCCTAATCTGCCCCCCCTACACCGTCGCCACCTATAATAAATTTATTAACCCCTATCCTGCCCCCCACTACGCCGCCGCCACTGTAATAAAATGATTAACCCCTAAACCTAACCCTAACCCTAACGCCCCCTAACTTAAATATTAATTAAATAAATCTAAATAAATTAACTCTTATTAACTAAATGAATCCTATTTAAAACTAAATACTTACCTTTAAAATAAACCCTAATATAGCTACAATATAAATAATAATTATATTCTAGCTATCTTAGGATTTATTTTTATTTTACAGGTACCTTTCAATTTATTTTAACCATGTACAATAGCTATTAAATAGTTATTAACTATTTAATAGCTTACCTAGCTAAAATAAAGAGAAATGTACCTGTGAAATAAATCCTAACCTAAGTTACAATTACACCTAACACTACACTATACTTTAATAAATTATTCCTATTTAAAAATAAATACTTACCTGTAAAATAAACCCTAAGATAGCTACAATGTAATTAATAATTATATTATAGCTATCTTAGGATTTATATTTATTTTACAGGTAACTTTGTATTTATTTTAGCTAGTTAGAATAGTTATTAAATAGTTATTAACTATTTAATAACTACCTAGCTAAAAGAAATACAAAATTACCTGTAAAATAAATCCTAACTTAAGTTACAATTAAACCTAATACTACACTATCATTAAATTAACTAAATAAACTACCTACAAAGAACTACAATGAAATACAATTACATAAACTAACTAAAGTACAAAAAATAAAAAAAGCTAAGTTACAAAAAATAAAAAATTAAGTTACAAACATGTTAAAAATATTACAACAAGTTTAAGCTACTTACACCTAATCTAAGCCCCCTAATAAAATAACAAACCCCCCCAAAATAAAAAAAATCCCTACCCTATTCTAAATTACATAAATTTCAAAGCTCTTTTACCTTACCAGCCCTTAAAAGGGCCATTTGTGGGGGCATGCCCCAAAAAGTTCAGCTCTTTTGCCTGTAAAATAAAAATACAACCCCCCCCCCCAACATTAAAACCCACCACCCACATACCCCTAATCTAACCCAAACCCCCCTTACAAAAACCTAACACTAATCCCCTGAAGATCATCCTACCTTGAGTCGTCTTCACTCAGCCGAGCCACCGATGGAACTGAAGAGGACATCCGGAGCGGAAGAAGTTAATCCTCCAAGCGGCGCTGAAGAAATCTTCCATCCGATGAAGTCATCATCCAGGCGGCGCTGAAGAAGTCTTCGATCCGGCCGATGTCATCTTCAAAGAGGCGCTGAAGAGGTCTTCTATCCGGGCGAAGTCATCTTCCAAGCCGGGTCTTCAATCTTCCTTCCGCCGACGCGGAACCACCTTCTTCACCGACGGACTACGACGAATGACGGCTCCTTTAAGGGACGTCATCCAAGATGGCGTCCCCTCAATTCCGATTGGCTGATAGGATTCTATCAGCCAATCGGAATTAAGGTAGGAAAATCTGATTGGCTGATGGAATCAGCCAATCAGATTCAAGTTCAATCCGATTGGCTGATCCAATCAGCCAATCAGATTGAGCTCGCATTCTATTGGCTGATCGGAACAGCCAATAGAATGCGAGCTCAATCTGATTGGCTGATTCCATCAGCCAATCAGATTTTCCTACCTTAATTCCGATTGGCTGATAGAATCCTATCAGCCAATCGGAATTGAGGGGACGCCATCTTGGATGACGTCCCTTAAAGGAGCCGTCATTCGTCGTAGTCCGTCGGTGAAGAAGGTGGTTCCGCGTCGGCGGAAGGAAGATTGAAGACCCGGCTTGGAAGATGACTTCGCCCGGATAGAAGACCTCTTCAGCGCCTCTTTGAAGATGACATCGGCCGGATCGAAGACTTCTTCAGCGCCGCTTGGAGGATTAACTTCTTCCGCTCCGGATGTCCTCTTCAGTTCCATCGGTGGCTCGGCTGAGTGAAGACGACTCAAGGTAGGATGATCTTCAGGGGATTAGTGTTAGGTTTTTGTAAGGGGGGTTTGGGTTAGATTAGGGGTATGTGGGTGGTGGGTTTTAATGTTGGGGGGGGGGGTTGTATTTTTATTTTACAGGCAAAAGAGCTGAACTTTTTGGGGCATGCCCCCACAAATGGCCCTTTTAAGGGCTGGTAAGGTAAAAGAGCTTTGAAATTTATGTAATTTAGAATAGGGTAGGGATTTTTTTATTTTGGGGGGGTTTGTTATTTTATTAGGGGGCTTAGATTAGGTGTAAGTAGCTTAAAATTGTTGTAATATTTTTAACATGTTTGTAACTTAATTTTTTATTTTTTGTAACTTAGCTTTTTTTATTTTTTGTACTTTAGTTAGTTTATGTAATTGTATTTCATTGTAGTTCTTTGTAGGTAGTTTATTTAGTTAATTTAATGATAGTGTAGTATTAGGTTTAATTGTAACTTAAGTTAGGATTTATTTTACAGGTAATTTTGTATTTCTTTTAGCTAGGTAGTTATTAAATAGTTAATAACTATTTAATAACTATTCTAACTAGCTAAAATATATACAAAGTTACCTGTAAACTAAATATAAATCCTAAGATAGCTAGAATATAATTATTAATTATATTGTAGCTATCTTAGGGTTTATTTTACAGGTAAGTATTTATTTTTAAATAGGAATAATTTATTAAAGTATAGTGTAGTGTTAGGTGTAATTGTAACTTAGGTTAGGATTTATTTCACAGGTACATTTCTCTTTATTTTAGCTAGGTAAGCTATTTAATAGTTATTGTACATGGTTAAAATAAATTGAAAGGTACCTGTAAAATAAAAATAAATCCTAAGATAGCTAGAATATAATTATTATTTATATTGTAGCTATATTAGGGTTTATTTTAAAGGTAAGTATTTAGTTTTAAATAGGATTCATTTAGTTAATAAGAGTTAATTTATTTAGATTTATTTAATTAATATTTAAGTTAGGGGGGCGTTATGGTTAGGGTTAGACTTAGGTTTAGGGGTTAATCATTTTATTACAGTGGCGGCGGCGTAGTGGGGGGCAGGATAGGGGTTAATAAATTTATTATAGGTTGCGGCGGGTTCATGGAGCGGCGGTTTAGGGGTTAATACATTTATAAGACTTGCGGCGGGGTCTAGGAGCAGCGGTTTAGGGGTTAATACATTTATAAGACTTGCGGCGGGGTCTAGGAGCGGCGGTTTAGGGGTTAATACATTTATAAGACTTGCGGCGGGGTCTAGGAGCGGCGGTTTAGGGGTTAGTAACTTTATTTAGTTGCGGGGGCCTCCGGGGGCGCCGGTATAGGGGGTAGAACAGTGTAGTTTAGTGTGAGTGCTTAGTGACAGGCTAGCAATAAAGCTGGGAAAAAGCCGAAGGGCAGCGAGATCGGATGAGTGATAACTGTCACAGTCCGCTGCTCATCGCCCCGCGGCTTTTTGACAGCTTTATTTGATAACTTAGGCGAACGTATTCAAGGTCCGCGGCGGCGAAGGTAGGCGAGCTTAGGCGGACGTATTGGGCCGGCGAAGCCAGAAAAGTAGACGGCTTGATAAGTAGCCCCCAATGTGTCACATTTTAAGGAATCCCCCCTCTCTTTAGGGTTTGATTTTGGATAAATACACTAATTTTAACAAAATAACTTATCATTTTGGTAAGTACTTTTGTAACAGGAAAATATCTGCAGCTTGTGCTATAGAATATTTATTGGTTATAAAAATATTATGTTTTTCTTTATCATTATATTTAAGAGATATTATCCTATATAATAAAAGGCCAAGTGTGTTTGTCCGAAGCTGTCATGCGCAGTAGAGACTGCACGCGAGGACAAACACACCTGGCCTTCCAACTGACCTGGCATCTAGCATGTGGTGGAGTGGGCGTGGCCGGATGGGTGCAACATGGGCGGGGCCCAAGCATGACATGGGCAGGGCTGGGCGTGACGCGGGCCGGACAGGGCCATATGCCGGGGCCGACTGCCGAGAGACAGAGAGCTCTAAAGAGAGGGGGGGATAGAGAGAGCAGAAGAGGGGGGATAAAGAGAGGAAGAGAGACAGCAAAAGAGAGGGGGGAGAGTGCACAAAAGAGAGGGGGGAGAGTGCACAAAAGAGAGGGGGGGAGAGTGCACAAAAGAGAGGGGGGAGAGTGCACAAAAGAGAGGGGGAGAGAGCACAAAAGAGAGGGGGGGGAGCACAAAAGAGAGGGGGGAGAGAGCACAAAAGAGAGGGGGGAGAGAGCACAAAAGGGAGGGGGAGAGAGCACAAAAGAGAGGGGGAAAGAGCACAAAAGAGAGGGGGGAGAGAGCACAAGAGAGGGAGAGAGCACAAAAGAGAGGGGGAGAGAGCACAAAAGAGAGGGGGGAGAGAGCACAAAAGAGAGGGGGGAGAGAGCACAAAAGAGAGGGGTAGAGAGCACAAAAGAGAGGGGGAGAGAGCACAAAAGAGAGGGGGGATAGAGCGCAAAAGAGAGGGGGAGAGAGCACAAAAGAGACGGGGAGAGAGCACAAAAGAGAGGGGGAGAGACAGCAAAAGAGAGGAGAGAGAGAGCAAATGAGAGGAGAGAGAGAGAAAACAAGAGGAGAGAGAGCAAACGAGAGGTGGGAAGAGAGAGAGCAAAAGGGAGGGAGAGAGACAGCAAAAGAGGGGGAGAGAGAGCAAAAGAGAGGGGGGAGAGAGAGCAAAAGAGATGGGGGAGAGAGAGAGCAAAAGAGAGGGGGAGAGAGAGAGCAAAAGAGAGGGGGGAGAAAGAGAGCAAAAGAGAGAGGGGAGAGAGAGAGTAAAAAAGAGGGGGGAGAAAGAGAGCAAAAGAGAGAGGGGAGAGAGAGAGAAAAAGAGAGGGGGGATAGAGAGAGAGCAAGGGGTGGGGCCGCTGTACTGCAAAAAATGGCCCGTGTACATGGGCTTTAGGACTAGTATATATATAATTAAGAGAATACATGTAAAACCTTTACATACGGATTTTTAAATAAAAAAGGAAACACACAATAAACTAAAGAAAAGCTTGGGAGGACAAATGAAAACCACAAGGGAAGAATTCCTGTCAGACACAATAGCCCAAATTTATTAACGTTATCTTCTTCACAACCTCGCGCAAAGAAGTGGATAGTTAAATATTTTAACCAAAGCATCGTAATGTACTTTTAATGCATAGTGCAGGGAGCGTTGTGCTCAAGTTCAATGTAAATATATCTGTAAAATTTAGCTCGTTTTAAGACCAAAAGTAAACCATTATTTTTAATAGCATAGCACAGAACTAAATAAAGAACTCCAATAATTGTGCACCATTGGCTTAGCTTAGAGCACCATCGACTTAGCCCTTAAGTGTTAGCCGACATGAATTTTATTGCGTTCCCCAATAGAAATCTATTTTTTGAGGGATTTGGCACACCCTCACTATTGCAACACGCAGATGTTAGCATGGCCAAAAATACATTTTGATTTGTAATTGTAATATTAGCACAAAACAAAATGTATGCTTACCTGATAAAATATTTTTTTTTCATGATGGCGAGAGTCCATGAGCCATCACATGTGGGATTAAAGTCCAGCCGTACAGAAAGAGGTAAAACACCTCACACAACAGAACTTAATCCCCTTAAAGGGACACTGAACCCAAATTTTTTCTTTCGTGATTCAGATAGAGTGTGCAATTTTAAGCAACTTTCTATTTACTCCTATTATAACAATTTATTCATTCTATTAGTATCTTTCTTTGAAAAGCAAGAATGTTAGTTTAGAAGCAGGCCCATTTTTTACAAACAACCTGGGTTGACCTTGCTGATTGGACAGCACCAATAAACAAGTGCTGTCCAGGGTTCTGAAACTGAATAATAATAATAATAATAAAGATAACAAGAGAACAAAGAAAAATTGATAATAGAAGTAAGTTAGAAAGTTGCTTAAAATTGAATGCTCTGAATCATGAAAGAAAAAAATTAGGTTTATTGTCCCTTTAAGGGGATTAAGTTCTGTTGTGTGGGGTGTTTTACCTCTTTTTGTATGGCTGGACTTTAATCCCACATGTGATGGCTCATGGAAAATCTGTCCTTAGAGGAAACACTTGCTTTTTTGGACATGAAACCACTTAATTCAACCTCACTCTTTCATATGTGGTGCTTAAAAAGCACCATAACCCTAAAAATGAATCCAATACTGAGAAGCAGACATGGGCATGTGTGATAGTACAAATCCAGATATTTAAGTGTTGCGATTTTACACTAAAACATCCGGTGCCGAATGCCGCTGCCTTTTAACAAACAAATTCTGAATTTTAGCCTCTGCCTACTGAGAAGTATCTGGCAGCGGGAAGACACAGGACCACTCATTTCTCAATACTATTGGTTTGAAATAAGGGGTCTTAAAGGAACATTAAATACAGTAATTGTACTTACTGTGAATACTGTGAATTTTAAATTAGCTGAATATGTTTTCTGACAAATTTCAAAATTTAATTAAATTTCCAGGCCCCCTGTATCATGTGACAGTCATCAGCCAATCACAGACTCATTTATGCGTACAGTGTGAATTCTATATAAAAATTTAAGCTACAGGTGTAGCAATACTATAATTTTAATGGACTACTATCTTAAATATATAAAAAATATTTTCTATATAATAAACTACAGATATAGCCACACTTTAATTAGACAAACTACTGTCCTAAATAAATACAAAGTTTCTTCTCTTTAAATTATATCTACTTTAAGTATATTTCTTTATATAAATAACCTCTAAACCGCAAAACACCTACATTGCAATAAACCTATTTACCCTATTAACCCCTAAACCGCAAAACACCTACATCACAATAACCCTATTTAACTTATTAACCCTTTAAACCGCTAAAACCCACAACGCGAATAACTATTTAAATAACTAAATACAGTACACTAACCTAACACCCCCTAACCTAACACCCATTAAATAAACCCTAAACTAATAATACATTCTAAAGTTACAAAAAAAATAAAAATAAGTTTACAAAATATAAAAAAAGCTAATATTACAGAAAATAAAAAAATCAAATTACCAAATTTATCAAAATTAAACCTAATCCCTATGAAAATAAAAACACCCCCTACTCTAAGAATAAACTACCAGTAGCCCTTAAAAGGGCTTTTTGCAGGGTATTGCTCCAAGATAATCAGCTCTTTTTCAAGAAAATACACAAAGCCCCCCCTAACAGTAACCCCCCACCCACCAAACCCCCCCAAATACAATAACCTAACACTAAAAAACCTAAACTACCCATTGCCCTGAAAAGGGCATTTGTTTGGGCATTGACCTTAAAAGGGCATTTAGCTCTTTTTCTGCCCATCCCTAATCTAAATAAAACAAAATCCCCCCAAAAAAACCTTAAAAAAAAATCCTAAATCTAACCCCCAGGTTGGTACTAACGGTTCCTAAAGTTCGGCGGAGAAGGTCCTGTTGCAGCCGGTAAAGTCTTCTTCCAAGCACAACCTCTTCTTCTTCCCGGAACATCCTGCGCGGAGCGAAGCTGAAGACTGAAGACCACGGAGCTGAAGACCGGCGACCCTGAACTGAAGACCGGTGACCGCGAAGCATGAGAGCAAGTGAAATTCTATTGGTTGATTTGAATAGCCAATAAAAATTCACTTGCTCTCATCCTATTGGCTAATTTAAACAGCCAATATGATTTGAGTAGCTTTCATCCTATTGGCTGATTTGAATTGGAAGAATCAAATCAGCCAATATGAATTCAAGGAACGCCATCTTTAATCGCGTACCTTGAATTCACTATTCAGTGTACGGCAGAGATCGTACGAAGAGGATCCTCCACGCTCCATGGCTCCGCAGTCGCCAGTCTTCAGTTCCAGAGTCGCCAGTCTTCAGCTCCACTCCGCGCAGGATGTTTCTGGAAGAAGAATAGGTTGCGCTTGGAAGAAGACTTCACCGCATGGAACAGGACCTTCTCCGCCGAACTTCAGGAATCGTGAGTAGCAACCTGGGGGTTAGACTTAGGATTTTTTAAGGGTTTTTTGGGGGGATTTGTTTTATTTAGATTAGGAATGGGCAGAAAAAGAGCTAAATGCCCTAAATTTGGGGAGTTTGGTGGGTGGGGGATTTTACTGTTGGGGGGCTTTGTGTATTTTCTTGAAAAAGAGCTGATTATCTTGGGGCAATGCCCTGCAAAAAGCCCTTTTAAGGGCTACTGGTAGTTTATTCTTAGAGTAGGGGGTGTTTTTATTGTGGGGGGTCTTTTTTATTTTCATAGGGATTAGGTTTAATTTTGTTAAATTTGGTAATTTGATTTTTTATTTTCTGTAATGTTAGCCTTTTTATTTTTTGTAAACTTTTTATTTTTTGTAATTTTAGAATATATTAGTTTAGATAATTTGGGTTTATTTTATGGGGTGTTAGGTTAGGCGTTTTTAGGTTAGGGGGTGTTAGGTTAGTGTACTGTACTTAGGTATTTAAATAGTAATTCGCGTTGTTGGTTTTGGCGGTTTAATGGGTTAATAAGTTAAATAGGTTTATTGCGATGTAGGGGTTTTGCGGTTTAGGGGTTAATAGGGTAAACAGGTTTATTGCAATGTAGGGATTTTGCGGTTTAGGGGTTAATAAGTTAAATAGGTTTATTGTGATGTAGGGGTTTTGCGGTTAAGGGGTTAATAGGGAAAATAGGTTTATTGCTATGTAGGGATTTTGCGGTTTAGGGGTTAATAAGTTAAATAGGTTTATTGCGATGTAGGGGTTTTGCGGTTTAGGGGTTAATAGGGTAAATAGGTTTATTGTGATGTAGGGATTTTGTGGTTTAGGGGTTAATAAATTAAATAGGTTTATTGCGATGTAGGGGTTTTGCGGTTTAGGGGTTAATAGGAAAAATAGGTTTATTGCTATGTAGGGATTTTGCGGTTTAGGGGTTAATAAGTTAAATAAGTTTATTGCGATGTAGCGGTTTTGCGGTTTAGGGGTTAATAGGGGAAATAGGTTTATTGCGATGTAGGGATTTTGCGGTTTAGGAGTTAATACTTCGTGTAGAATTTTTTTTTGTTATATTTCGTGCGGGCGGTGTTTTTTTTTTTAATACTTCATGCGGGCGGTTAGTTTTTAAAAAAAATACTTTAATGTGGGCGATTAGGTGTTGCTTTTGTAATGCTCTGTTTCCCTTCACAGCATCCACCGGGATGCAACGGATTGCAAAAATGGCAGGGCCCTGTCATTTTCGGAATTCACCTAGATGCAGCTTACACTGCATCCCCTGGATGCAGCTTCGCCGCATCCAGGTGAATTATTTTGTCCTCGCGCTGCCAACATTCCATTGAGGATGCGTGCGCAACTGCCGACGGCGACGGACATTACAAACGCAATTATAGTATAGATTTCACATTCTTCTGCTGCTTCTTGGCATTAAACTTTCTACAAATGCAATAAAATACTGGCTTAGTGATAGTTATTTACATTAGAGAATATCACCTGACTCGCAGCACAGTAAAAGATCCATCCTTCATCCCAAGGGCTAGATGGATACCATCTGTACTAACAGCTGCGCAGCGAATCGGTTCCTCCATATTGCAGCGGGCAATGAGCGCATGGTCTATGAGACTCCATATTCTGCAGACACAAAAAACAGATATTAAAATCAACATATAAGGGAATAACACACAGGAAGTTTATTATATTGTTTCAGTTTACAGAACATTTAATTGAACTAATGTCTGCTTCAGCAGGTCGCAATGCATCACAGGTGTTTAGAATGCAGCTGCAATATATTATCTAAAAATAAATTTTTGTATATTATATTTTTAATGTTAGTGCACATAAAAATGCAACAAGCTTTTCGCTTCTAAGCCTTTTTTTTCCTAATTTCCAAATTTGCCTGTTTGCGGGCGCGCAAGCTGGTGGTACCAATTAGCACTTATAAAATAAACCAGAGATCAAATGTGCTCCAAATGCCCCCAAATTACCTAGTGTATTTTATTTAAAAAATAAATATAGCAGCATCTTTATTGTTTAATAAAATTACTGCACTAGGCAGTATTTTGGTGCTAAAGTTGGTGGGAGTGGGGTATTAGAAAAAAACAGCACTAAAAAGTGCCTTTACATTGCGGTCAATGGGAACTATGTGTTCTCAGTAAATATATATGTATATGCTTATATACATATATATTAAAGTGGAAGTAAAATTACAGTCATTGCTCGTTTGATATCAAATATATATGAAAAATAAAGTGTACTTTCATTCATCAATTATTTTCAATCGCTTTATAACTATTGTTATTGCCTTTTTTCTTTTGCCGAAGACTACCGCCATTCATCCGCCTGCACCAAAAAAATTTTTATTGCACACGTGACGATTCAATCCGTATCTAACGGATTGGTTCCCCCATTGGCGTCTACATCGCCAGGATAACCTCCCACTTGTTATAGTGCACATGCATGAATGCCGAAACTTGAGGTCACTCAACAAGCGCGTTCCCGTCAGCCGCATGCGCATTTGCAAAGGGAATTCCATATCGCTCATCATCGTTGTTACACAGAGTGGAGATCGTAACTTAGCGCATGCGCATAGCTTGGCAAATACGAAAACGTGCACACTTACATACGCAAACGTCGCTTATGAAAGCAGAAATATTTTCTATACAAAAAGCCGGAAGAAATCGAGGGGAGGAGGAAGCAAATAAAAAACGGCAGCCGTAAATATATATTTTATATAAGTTCTGTTATATTTGCTAAAAAATGAAGTTAGCGACTACAATGTTGGGCACTGTATTAGACTAAACTTATAATCACAACATTGACAATTTACTTTCACTTTAATGTGTTAATATGTAGTATATACACATATTAACACATAAATATATATGTATATAATCATATACATATAAATGTAAGTTTGCTGCCATCGCTGCGCTACTTACCCCTTTGGCCGCACAATGTCCTGATGCCATCTCTGAGCCTATGGAAGTGCCCTCTCATGCACTGGTATTACACAGTGGAGTACTAATATTGCTTTCATGAAAGCGATATTTAGTGTTCCCCTTGTAATCTACATTTAGCCACTAATTAGCAAGCACTACCCAGGTGCTGAACCAAAAATGGATTGGCTCCCAAGATTACATTCTTGCTTTTCAAACTAAGATGGCAAGAGAATGAAGAAAAATTGATAATAGTAGTAAATTAGATAGTTTCTAAAAATTGCATGTTCTATCTGAATCATGAAAGAAAAAAATTGGGTTTAGTATTCCTTTAAATGTAAATGCTATTGGTTGACTTTACTACATCAGCTATTTAAAAAGACTGCAATAGCATAGAAAATATATATTTCTATCATCAATATATCTATTGATCTGTGTAGTTTTGGGTGTTTGCTGCTACAATTCTTTATAAAATGGAGAAAATCCATAACTTTCATTTGTCATGCTAATGTAATGTGCTCAGAAGAGAGCATGTTGGCAAGCTAATTGAATAAGCCTGGTTTGTGAGCTACACTATCTTCTCCAAATGGACCAAGTCCAGACCATTAATGAGTCAGCTCAGAGAAAGCTCATTATCTAGAAAGCCTTTACCTGAAATAACTGCTAAAAACATTTTCGTTGCATCAGCAGATTATGAAAATACTGCAGTGAAACAGATCATTCTGAGATGTTAATTTAATACTAGTAATGAAAATAAGTAAACATAACATGCACCTTAATGCCTGATATATATCAATATGACCACAGCAATTTAATTGAATCTTTAATTGTATTGCAGAACAGGATGTCCCTTTAGTTTTTAAGAGTAAAATTAAATAAGCCAACCAACAATTATGTTATTATATTCCTGTTTCAGTGATCTATACAAAGATACTGTATATTGCAAAGAAAGTCAAATTGTATTACTGCAGTTGCGTGACGTACAAGGTGATGTGTACAAGGAACCATCAAAGTTGTTTTTTTTTTCTTTTTAAATTTGTTTGTTTATTTTTTTTAAAAAGAACATGTTAAGATTATGCTTTTGATATATATAATGAAACATATTTTGAGTTTAGTTTAATAAAAGGTGTCCAGATATCCATATATTTTTTTCAGTCCTAAATATGAGAAATGTGTCTCTAATTTATTTAGTTTGGCAAAATCCTGAATTTGGTCAGTCTGTCACTAATTTTTAAAGGGCTAAGCTATGCTGTCCTGGATTGTCCCAAATTTGCCCAAATGAGTTTCCTGTCCCTTGTCCCAGCATGTAAATGACAAGAACCAACTTTCCCAAAATCAGCTGCAGTTACTTGGAATCTAACAAAATCAGCTGCAGTTACTTGCAATCTAACAAAATCAGCTGCAGTTACTTGGAATCTAACAAAATCAGCTGCAGTTACTTGCAATCTAAAAAAATCAGCTGCAGTTACTTGCAATCTAATAAAATCAGCTGCAGTTACTTGCAATCTAACAAAATCAGCTGCAGTTACTTGCAATCTAATAAAATCAGCTGCAGTTACTTGCAATCTAACAAAATCAGCTGCAGTTACTTGGAATCTAACAAAATCAGCTGCAGTTACTTGGAATCTAACAAAATCAGCTGCAGTTACTTGCAATCTAACAAAATCAGCTGCAGTTACTTGCAATCTAACAAAATCAGCTGCAGTTACTTGGAATCTAACAAAATCAGCTGCAGTTACTTGCAATCTAACAAAATCAGCTACAGTTACTTGCAATCTAACAAAATCAGCTGCAGTTACTTGCAATCTAACAAAATCAGCTGCAGTTACTTGCAATCTAACAAAATCAGCTGCAGTTACTTGCAATCTAATCATGGTTGGTTTTGAGTATCACAGGTTAGATTCCCAATGACAACAGGAAGTGGTAGTTGACTTGCTTTGTGCCTCCTCGAGGATGGCTGCATCGAGCTGGTGAAGGAGTGTAGAATGAGACTCTGGTCCACTGTTTACTGTGAGCTTTGGCTTGTGTTTACTGACCAGCTGGGTGACAGAGCTGGGGTAATATTCATAGTGATGATCAATGCCTGTATGATGCTGCTATATCTGTGCCAGGTACAATGTGTGTAAAGTTGGGGTAGGTCTATACTTATAGTAGGGTTTTATAAATTACAGAGCCACAGTTCATAATGCTAAGTTGCTGGCTACTAAATGTATAATCTGTTACATTTGTGTACATAAATTTGTTTTCTGGATCATAAAGTTGTGTATGTAGCTCCTCAATATTTTGACTGCATCATACCTGTAATGTACAATTTTCAAGTCTTGCAGAGCAGGGAGTAAGGCAATCGGTGTGCAAAACCATAACATGAGTAAGTAAGATAGATAAACTAAGTATGTGGGGGTCTGGGAAATCTGGTCACCTTATTTAAAAGGACAGTCAAGTCAAAAATGTCCATGATTCAGATAGAGCATACAGTTTTAAACAACTTTACCATTTACTTTTAAATGTCAATTTGCTTAATTCTCTTGGTATCCTTTGTTGAACAGCATAACTAGGTAGTCCCAGGAGCAGTAATATACTATTAGGAGCTAACTGGTGATTGGTGGCTGCACATACAGTTGTAATCAAAATTATTCAACCCCCATTGCAAATCAGGTTTGTTGTCAAAATGTTTAGCTGTTTGCAATGAACAAAACAAACAAAAGCAATTGGCATAGCTCAAACAACGAATGCTTCAAGTGGTTTCCCCAAATTCAACTGAAAATGCAACTTTTAATGAATTCTGCAACCCCTTCATGGCAAGCATCTTTATTACTTAGTAGAGCACCCTTTTGCTATTATGACCTGCTGCACACAAGATGCATAGCCAGACACCAGCTTCTGGCAGCGTTCCTGAGGAATCTTAGCCCATTCCTCATGAGCAATGGCCTCCAGTTCAGTAATATTCTTGGGTTTGCGTGCTGCAACCACCTTCTTCAAATCCCACCAGAGATTTTTTATGGGGTTCAAGTCAGGTCACTGTGATGGCCACTGTAGAATCTTCCAGGACTTCTTCTGCAACTAAACCTTGGTGGAATTTGAGGTATGCTTCGGATTATTGTCCTGTTGGAAGGTTCAATGACGCCCAAGCTTAAGCTTCCTCACAGACGGCATGGTGTTTTCTCCTAGGATTTCCTGATACTTCAATGAATCCATCTTACCTTCCACACGCTGCAGGTTTCCAGTGCCAGAGGATGCAAAGCAGCCCCAGAGCATCACAGAGCCACCACCATGCTTAAATGTAGGCCGTGTTATTTTCAGCGTATGCTTCATTCTTCTTCCTCCAGACATACCGCTGATCCATCAGGCCAAAAAGTTTCAGTTTTGTTTTATCGCTCCACAGAACAGAATCCCTAAACTTGTGTGGCTTAAAGGGATAGTCTACACCAAAATGTTTCTTATTTAAAAAGATAGATAATTCCTTTATTACCCATTCCCCGTTTTTGCATAACCAACATAGTTATATTAATGTGCTTTTTACTTCTGTGATTACCTTATATCTAAGTCTCTACAGACAGCCTCTTTATCTAAGTGCTTTTGACAGACATACAGTGTAGTCAATCAGTGAAGACTCCTAAAAAACTTCACAGGAGTGAGCACAATGTTATTTATATGACACACATGAACTAACACTGTCTAACTGTGAAAAACTTTCAAAATGCTCTGAGCTAAGAGGCGGTTTTCAACGGTTTAGAAATCAGTTTGAGCCTAGCTAGGTTTAGCTTTTCAAAAATACCACCAAGGGAACAAAGCAAATTTAATGATAAAAGTAAATTGGAAAGTTGTTTAAAATTGCATGCCCTATCTGAATCATAAAAGTTTAGTTTTGACTTTACTGTCCCTTTAATTATATGATTTTGAGCATATTGGAACCAACTTTTCTTGTGCTTTTGGGTTAGTAGTAGAGTTCTGGCATGGAAATCTTCTGCGTTTAGTACAAGCCTTACTGTGCAAATTGAAACCTCAGCGCTTGTTGACACCAAGTCTTGCTGCAGGTCTTTTGCAGCCACTCAAGGGTTTTTCTGAACTGCCTTCTCAGAAATCTGGTTGCAGCCGTTGATAGCTTCCTTTTTCTGCCCCCTCCAAGTAGTTTAACCATTATTCCTTTAACTTTGAACTTGCGAACTATGCTTCCAACAGTGTCTCTAGGAACATGCAGTGCGTTCACTAGCTTTTTGTATCCTGTTCCTTGTTTGTGAAGGGCGATGATCTCTTCTATTAACTTTTTGGACCATTCTTTTGACTTAACCATATTTCTAACACGCAGTCAAATGTGACACTCGACAAACCCCTAGCCAGTTCTGGTATTTCATGTGTTCTAGCTCAAGCACACCTGGTGCAACTAATGAAGCCCTTGATTAGTTGCATCAGGTGTGCTTGAGACAACACCTGTTTTTCATATTTGTGCCTGTTGTGAGGGATTTTATTCAGGGGGTTGAATAATTTTGAGGCTACAGAATTCATTAAAAGTTGCATTTTCAGTTGAATTTTAGAAAACCACTTGAAGCTTTTGTTGTTTTGAGCTATTTCAATTGCTTTTGTTTGATTTGTTCATTGAAAATAGCTGAAAGTCTGTAAATCTGTAAATTTTGACAATAAACCTGATTTGCAATGGATACCAAAAGAACAAAACCAATTTGATAACAGAAGTAAAATGGATAGTTGTTTAACCCCATAGTGATGGCATCAAGTGTTCAACACTTGTTGGAAAAAATGAATTCACATATCGTCAATGCGATAACGTGATTTCAAGGCCTGGGATCAGATCATCTGGGACTGCCTATGCTGCTAGGCACGCCCCCGTCCGATTTGTGATTGTGTTAATGGGGGAGGTTGCAGGATGCCATTTAAGGTAGGACGTTTTAATAATAATAATAATAATAATAATAATGCTCAGAACCCATGGATTTTGAACAGAATCAAACCAAGCCCCCTGAGAAAGGTGTAATCTGCCCCCTACCAGAAGATCTGCATTGTGGGCCACACCTTCATGCAGACTTAGTAGTGGAAACAGACTTCTTGGACTATTTAGACCTGTTCCAATTCAGGTTTGGTTTCCAGGAAAAACTGGAAGAATCATGCTTGAAAAAGAGGCAGAGGAGGACGTTTGGTTTTTAGATTGGCAAAAGGAATGGAAACAGTTAGAAGTTCTAGAATTACCCTTAGACTTCATATCCTTAAGGAAAAGCTCCTTTTCCCCCATAGAAATTATTTTGTGCAGGCCAAACCCAAACAACACCTTCCCAAAGAAAGAGACAGAATTCTTGATTTTAAAACCATGTCAGCAGACCATGATTTCAACCACAAGACCCTACTATTTAAAATGGCTAGAGCCATATTCTTTGCATTGATCAACTGCACGAAAAATGAAAGCATTAGCTGTTTTAACGAGTTTTAATTGATTAGAAAACTCTTTACCAGCAGATTCATCAGAAAGCAGCTCAGATAAACCCTCACACCAAAAGGTAGAACCTGCACCTATGTCAGTAATACTAATTGCAGGCTTAAAAAGAAAATCTGCTTGCTGAAAAACCTTTTTTATGAAAAGACTCAAATTTCCTATCCATAGGTTCTTTAAAAGAGGTACTAACTTCAAGAGGAATAGTAGTATGTTTAGTTAAAGTAGAAATAGCCCCATCCACTATAGGAATAGTTTTCCAAAGCTCTAAATTAGAAGCAGGCAAAGGACACATCTTTTTAAATCTCTGAGCTCATTGAAATAGATACTAGGGCTTGGACCACTCTTTAGAAATTAGAGATAGCATTAAGGACTGGAAATAAAAATTATTTTAATAAACTAAGTTTGTTTATTAATCTAGTCTCAGTTTAATTAATAGACAAATTCAGAACTAAAAGGATTCAGGAAACTGTATATGTATTATACTTTGCAAATCATATAATTCAGAGGGGGATATTTATCAAGCCGTCAACCGCAAATATGCTGGAATTCCGCAGCGTAATTGTGGCGAGCTTGATCCGACCTAGTTATCAAAGCCTACAGACCGGCAAAAGTTAAAATCTGTGGTGTAACATACGATCCGCCGGTCTCAATCCGACACAGATTGATGCTTACGTCATTACAGATGTTCTGAATACACATTCGGCACTATTTGACACTTTTAAAAAGTTTTCAAATAGTTAACAGGTACGCTCGCGGCTATTCCGGCCCAGCGTACCTGGTTTTCAATCCGCCACCCTGGAGGCCGCGGATGCCATAGGAATCAATGGGAGTCTGAAAGCAGAGAAAGCTTATGTTCAATGCTGCCAGATATCCCATTGAATTCTATGGTAGAAAACAAGTAACGTTAACACCTAACACCCTAACATAAGCCCAGAGTCTAAACACCCCTAATCTGCCGCTCCCGACATCGCCGCCACCTACATAATGTTATTAACCCCTATCCCGCCGCTCCTGGACCCCGCCGCAACTAAATAAAAATATTAACCCCTATTCCTGCCGCTCCCCGACACCGCCACAACCTAAATAAATGTATTAACCCCTATCCCGTCACTCCCGGACTCCGCCGCCACTAAATAAACATATTAACCCCTAAAACTCTGGCCTCCCACATCAATACCATTAACAAAACCTATTAACTCATAAACCGCCAGCTCCCCTCATCGCCGTAAACTAAATTAAGCTATTTACCCCTAAACCTAACAACCCACTAACTTTACATTAAAATTACAACACCCCTATCTTAAAATAAATTTAAACTTACCTGTAGAATTAAAAGAAACTAATTCTAAACTATTAATTAACCTACCCTAACTATTATACTAAAATTACATTAAACTAGCAATTAAATTAACTATATTACATATTAAAAATCCTAACCCTACTCAAATTATTTAAATCTATTATTAAAAATTACAAAAAATAAAAAACACTAAATTATGAGAGGAAAAAACCCACAGTATCCGGCAAAGTCTTCATCCATGCAGCCTCTTCTATCCAGCGCGGAGCGGGTCCATCCTGAAGACATCCGACGAGGAGCTCCTCTTTAATACGGTCAAACTTGAATGCAAGTGACGTCATCCAAGATGGCGTCCCTTGCATTCCTATTGGCTGAAACAATCCAATCAGCCAATAGGATGAGAGCTCAATCCTATTGGCTGTTCCAATCAGCCAATAGGATTGAGCTCTCATCCTATTTTCTGGATGAAAGACTTTGCAGGATGGATGAAGATGGAAGAGGCCACCCAGATTAAGACTTCTTGCCGGCTGGATGGATCCTTCAAGCGGAACTTCAAGAACTGTAAGTAGATCGTCGGGGTTGGTGTTAGGTTTATTTAAGTTTTTTTGGGTGGGTTTTATTTTTAGAGTAGAGTCTGGGCAGGTAAAAGAGCTAAATGCCCTTTTAAGGGCAATGCCCATACAAATGCCCTTTTCAGGGCAATGGGGGCTTAGGTTTCATAGATATGCTTTTTATTTGGGGGGTTGGTTGGTTGGGTGGTGGGTTTTACTGTTGGGTGGTGTTTGCATTTTTTTTTTACAGGTAAAAGAGCTGATTTCTTTGGGGCAATGCCCCGCAAAAGGCCCATTTAAGAGCCATTGGTAGTTTAATGTACGCTAGGGTTTTTTTTTTATTTTGGGTGGGCTTTTTATTTTGATATTAGATTAGGTGTAATTCGTTTTTATTTTTGATACTGGTTTTTTTTTTATAACTTAGAGTTTATTTATTTTTTTATTTAGTAATTTTTAATAGATTTAAATAATTTGAGTAGGGTTAGGTTTTTTTAATATGTAATATAGTTAATTTAATTGCTAGTTTAATGTAACTGTAGTATAATAGTTAGGTTAGGTTAATTAATAGTTTAGAATTAGTTTCTTTTAATTCTACAGGTAAGTTTAAATTTATTTTAAGATAGGGATTTTGTAATTTTAATGTAAAGTTAGTGGGTTGTTAGGTTTAGGGGTAAATAGCTTAATTTAGTTTATGGCGATGTGGGGAGCTGGTGGTTTAAGGATTAATAGGTTTAGTTAATGGTAGTGATGTGGGAGGCCAGAGTTTTAGGGCTTAATACGTTTATTTAGTGGCGGCGGGGTCTGGGAGCGGTGGGATAGGGGTTAATAACTTTATTTAGGTTGCGGCGGGGTCCGGGAGCGGCAGGATAGGGGTTAATAACTTTATTAAAGTTGCGGCTGGGTCCGGGAGCGGCGGGATAGGGGTTAAACATTATAGTATAGTGGCGGCGTTTAGTGACAGGGTATAAATAAAGTTGGTAAAAAGCCGAATAGCAGCGAGATCGATGACTGTTAGTTAACAACAGTACGATGCTCATCGCCCCGTACTTGGTGCGCGGATTTTTGCCGACTTTTTTTTTTATAAATATGGAGATCGTATTCAGGTCCGTGGCCGCGATGTTAGGCGAGCGTATTGGTGCTGGCGAATGCGGCATAGTTGAGGCTTTGATAAATATCCCCCAGAGTGTTATTAAATTGCACGCATTGCCTCTGCAAAGTTGGTAACCGCTTTTATATATATATATTGAGTTACATTAACAGAATAATATAGAGGTTCCAAAATACTCTCTGTGGGTAAACTACTGAAATAATAATAATTAGGATAATATTCACAACACCCCTTATCAGAGGCTAAATTAGGCTTTAGGAGCGTTAATAATCCATAGTGCATCAGATTAGCGCTTCTCTGACAACAGGCCAGTCATACAGACATGCCTATAATACTAAGCGTGAAAAAAACCACAGTACGTCAAAAAAACCCTTAAAATTATGCTTACCTAATAATTTTCTTTTCTTCTGACGGGAAGAGTCCACAGCTGCATTCATTACTTTTGGGAATTCAGAACCTGGTCACCAGGAGGAGGCAAAGACACCCCAGCCAAAGGCTTAATTAAATACCTCCCCCACTTCCCTCATCCCCCAGTCATTCGGCCAAGGGAACAAAAAAAGAGTAGGAGAAATATCAGGGTGAAAAAGGTGCCAGAAGAAGAAATAAACTAAAATACGGCCATCCCATAGAAGAAACGCAGACGGGGAGCTGTGGACTCTTCCTGTCACAAGAAAAGAAAATTATCAGGTAAGCATAATTTAAGTTTTTGTTCTTAAACGGGAAGAGTCAACAGCTGCATTCATTACTTTAGGGAAAACAATACCCAAGCTATAGAGGACACTGAATGCAAACAAATGGCGGGTACAGAGGGCAGGCCCCTTCAAAGGGCACCACAGCCTGAAATTACCCAACACCCATTAAAAAACTATTCATTAGAAACAAAAAAGGTAAAAACCTGAAGGACTAGGGACTGCCCATCAGCTAGACAACCTGCAAGGCCGTTCTAGAGACCACTCAGAATCCCTAGATTCCACTGAGCACAAGGGCCTCCGAGGAGCCAAGCACCACAGGTTTACGGATTCTACAAACTTACCCCCGACCCGAAGGAAGAGAACCTCCACCTACACCCGAGGGGGAGAACGAAGGACCTCAAAAAGACTAAGGCAAACCCAACATTGCTACAAGACAACCGCCCCGAAAGGGACTTCCTAAAAGGACAAGGTCCAGAGAGCAACTCCACCCTATGTAAGAGCAATCACGAGAAGGACAAAAGTCCACCCTCAGATCCACGACCCAACACCATAAAAAATTATGGTGCTCTAAGGGAGCCACAAGCCCCCCACTGTACAATGGACTAGCAGACACAACCGCTAGAACTAGCACATAGGAAGAAAGCTTGTAACAAAAAAACTAAGAAAATTCAGAACCTGCAGACAAGGGCTGGAAGAACTAACTGTCCTAGCAGAGAAAAGAGGCTCTCTGTGAGAACATAGAGCCCCCTTGAACAAGAGCTCACAAGCTCCATCGTTAAAGGCAGCAAAGCTGACCCTAAGCCATCGTGGAACACCACCCCCCAGGGAAATGCCGCAGACAACGGCAACAACTCTAATTCAAGAGAAAACCGGACCCTAGGAGAACATCCAGCAGCAAATGCAATCAAGGAGGGATGAACACCGTGAGACCCCCACCAAAGGCAGGAGAACACGATCGACTGAACGTACATAGTCAAGACTCAACAGACCAGCCGGATCCCCGACCCAACCCAAAAAGGCTGGCAACAGTCGAAGACAGAGAATACAAAATTCTCCGAACCAGGCCTCAGGAGAGAAAGGGGGGACTAGAGGAACGAAATCCCATGAGATAACAATGCTCAACAAAGTTATGGATAGAAAAACTATGTGTTCGGGTTCCAGAACCCCTACACAGCACCCTTCCCTAGAGAAGGAACACCCCAAAAAAGGGAGATAGGGCACTGCACTGCAGCGTCCCAGTACCAGAATTCAGCCCCATGACCTCTTGCACGCAAGAAGGAGAAGATCCATCAGAATGAGAAGGAAGGACCATCGGGGCCTTAATGGATACTGTAACACTTCCCAAACCTCCCCAAAGTAGGGCAAATGCAAGGAATCGCTTCCCCAGCCATAGGCATGATAAGGAGGAAGTAGAGAAATGGTAAAAACCCTACCATTTTAGAGAGATCAATCGGCCATCACCGCCAGCTCCGTTGAGACAAACAACCATGAGCCCGCATTAAGATGCGATAGCTTCCCCTGACGACAAACCTGAGAGACAGCAACTAACCGACAGGCAGGTACCGAATCTCCCCTGAGAGACAACCACCCTCCTGGAGGGACAAGCGGATGTTCCAAAACCTAAGGATTGAAACTGAACCTCCCAGGACCGAGTCCAGAAATCCGGACCCCAAAATCTCAGACAGGAGACATGGCCATAAGACAGACCCTTAGAAGCCTGGACTGGCCAAAAGTTCTAACCTCTTGAGGAACCATCAAGTTGCCTCATACGGAGGTGGCACCCTAGCCCATGCATCTCACATCCCAATGTCCTTGGACAGTGGACACTCACACTAGACTCAGATCAAGAAGACATCTTAACAGGCCTAAGAAGATGGCAACCAGCACCCGGAGGTGGATCTAAACCCCGGACCCTCTGCAGCAAGCCCAAAGAGCTAGATCACCTAGAGGGTCGAAGGGCAACAAAGGGACGGGCTACAAACAAGCCCTTAGGTGGAGAAGACAATATAATCTCCCAAGATTCTTACAGGATCAGCCTCCTGGCAAATCCCTGTACCGCACATGGAATAACGATGAAAGCCTCACAACTCCTGGCAGACACGCCGACCAGGGGAATTGCCGGGGGGGGGGGAATGGAAAACCCCAAACCCCTGCGCTCCTATTATGAGAGCGCGCAAGATACTGAAAATGAAGTAATAAGGACATACCTTAACTTCCAGACACAGATGACCCGACCACCCAAGAAAAAAGGGAAAAAAAGCAGCCCCAGCAACCTACGAGAGGTACCTGTGAGTAGGCCACAATAAACAGACATCCTGAAGATACCAAAAGTGAAAGCAAAAATCGTCCTCTAATCTGGCACCTCAGACGGCCAGAGGTAATTCAAAGTCTCCAAACCATAAAGTTTGGGTTACATGTCCTCTTTCGCTCCAGACATGCATGTATAGCATGTCACATGCTGGGAATTGAACCAGAGTTTAGTTTTCTAGGTTATTGCTTTTTCTAAAAGCCACTGGAAGAACTTCAATGCCCCCTTAAACACAAGCCCTCAAACCTCTAGTTCCAAACACAAACTTTTCCCAGCCACAAAGTAGCAGAGCCCATTGGAAAAGGAGAACTTCGGTTCCAAGGCCAAAGGACCTCCAGAACTCACGAGCTCCATCGTTAAAGGCAGCAAAGCTGACCCTAAGCCATTGTGGAACACCATCCCCAGGGAAATGCCGCAGACAATGGCAACAACTCCCATTCAAGAGAAAACCGGACCCTAGGAGAACATCCAGCAGCAAATGCAATCAAGGAGGGATGAACACTGTGAGACCCCCCCACCAAAGGCAGGAGAACATGATCGACTGAACGTACATGGTCAAGACTCAACAGACCAGCCGGATCCCCCACCCAGCCCAAAATGGCTGGCAACAGTCGAAGACAGAGAATACAAAATTCTTCTAACCAGGCCTCAGGAGAGAAAGGTGGTACTAGAGAAACGAAATCCCATGAGAGAGCAATTCTCCATGAAGTTATGAATAGTAAAACTATGTGTTCGGGTTCCAGAACCCCTACACAGCACCCTTCCCTAGAGAAGCAAAACCCACAAAAAAGGGAGATAGGGCACTGCACTGCAGTGTTCCTGTACCAGAATCCAGCCCCATGACCTCTTGCACGCAAGAAGGAGAAGATCCATCGGAACAAGAATGAAGGATCATCAGGGCCTTAATGGAAACTGTAAAACTTCCCAAACCTCCCCAAAGTAGGGCAAATGCAAGAAACCACTTTCCCAGCCATAGGTATGGGAAGGAGGAAGTAGAGAAATGGTAAAAACCTTACCATTTTAGAGATATCAATCAGCCATCACCGCCAGCTCCGTTGAGACAAACAACCATGAGCCTGCATTAACGTGCAATAGCTTCCCCTGATGACAAACCTGAGAGACAGCAACTAACCGACAGGCAGGTACCAAATCTCCCCTGAGAGACAACCACCCTCCTGGAGGGACAAGCGGATGTTCCAAAACCTAAGGATTGAAACTGAACCTCCCAGGACCGAGTCCAGAAATCCGGACCACAAAATCTCAGACAGGAGACATGGCCATAAGACAGACCCTTAGAAGCCTGGACCGGCCGAAATTTCTAACCTCTTGAGAAACCATCAAGTTGCCTCATACGGAGGTGGCACCCTAGCCCATGCATCCCACATCCCAATGTCCTTGGACAGTGGACACTCACACTAGACTCAGATCAAGAAGCCCAGAAGACATCTTAACAGGCCTAAGAAGATGGCAACCAGCACCTGGAGGTGGATCTAAACCCCGGACCCTCTGCAGCAAGCCCAAAGAGCTAGATCACCTAGAGGGTCGAAGGGCAACAAAGGGACGGGCTACAAACAAGCCCTTAGGTGGAGAAGACAATATAATCTCCCAAGATTCTTACAGGATCAGCCTCCTGGCAAATCCCTGTACCGCGCATGGAATAACGATGAAAGCCTCACAACTCCTGGCAGACACGCCGACCAGGGGAATTGCCGGGGGGGGGGGAATGGAAAACCCCAAACCCCTGCGCTCCTATTATGAGAGCGCGCAAGATACTGAAAATGAAGTAATAAGGACATACCTGAACTTCCAGACACAGATGACCCGACCACCCAAGAAGGGAAAAAAAGCAGCCCCAGCAACCTACAAGAGGTACCTGTGAGTAGACCACAATAAACAGACATCCTGAAGATACCAAAAGTGAAAGCAAAAATATCCCTCTAATCTGGCACCTCAGACGTCCAGAGGTCATCGAAGTCTCCAAACCATAAAGTTTGGGTTACATGTGCTCTTTCGCTCCAGACATGTATGTATAGCATGTCACATGCTGGGAATTGAACCAGAGTCTAGTTTTCTAGGTTATTGCTTTTTCTAAAAGCCACTGGAAGAACTTCAATGCCCCCTTAAACACAAGCCCTCAAACCTCTAGTTCCAAACACAAACTTTTCCCAGCCACAAAGTAGCAGAGCCCATTGGGAAAGGAGAACTTCGGTTCCGAGGCCAAAGGACCTCCAGAACTCACGAGCTCCATCGTTAAAGGCAGCAAAGCTTACCCTAAGCCATTGTGGAACACCATCCCCAGGGAAATGCCGCAGACAACGGTAACAACTCCCATTCAAGAGAAAACCGGACCCTAGGAGAACATCCAGCAGCAAATGCAATCAAGGATGGATGAATACTGTGAGACCCCCCCACCAAAGGCAGGAGAACATGATCGACTGAACGTACATGGTCAAGACTCAACAGACCAGCCGGATCCCCCACCCAGCCCAAAATGGCTGGCAACAGTCGAAGACAGAGAATACAAAATTCTCCTAACCAGGCCTCAGGAGAGAAAGGGGGGTCTAGAGAAACCAAATCCCAGGAGAGAACAATTCTCCATGAAGTTATGAATAGAAAAACTATGTGTTCAGGTTCCAGAACCCCTACACAGCACCCTTCCCTAGAGAAGGAAAACCCCCCAAAAAGGGAGATAGGGCACTGCACTGCAGTGTTCCAGTACCAGAATCCAGCCCCATGACCTCTTGCACGCAAGAAGGAGAAGATCCATCGGAACAAGAAGGAAGGACCATCAGGGCCTTAATGGAAACTGTAAAACTTCCCAAACCTCCCCAAAGTAGGGCAAATGCAAGAAACCACTTTCCCAGCCATAGGCATGGGAAGGAGGAAGTAGAGAAATGGACAACCACCCTCCTGGAGGGACAAGCAGATGTTCCAAAACCTAAGGATTGAAACTGAACCTCCCAGGACCGAGTCCAGAAATCCGGACCACAAACTCTCAGACAGGAGACATGGCCATAAGACCCTTAGAAGCCTGGACCGGCCGAAAGTTCTAACCTCTTGAGAAACCATCAAGTTGCCTCATACGGAAGTGGCACCCTAGCCCATGCATCCCACATCCCAATGTCCTTGGACAGTGGACACTCACACTAGACTCAGATCAAGAAGCCCGGAAGACATCTTAACAGGCCTAAGAAGATGGCAACCAGCACCCGGAGGTGGATCTAAACCCCAGACCCTCTGCAGCAAGCCAAAAGAGCTAGATCACCTAGAGAGTCGAAGGGCAACAAAGGGACGGGCTCCAAACAAGCCATTAGGTGGAGAAGACAATATAATCTTCAGTTCCGAGACCAAAGGACCTCCAGAACTCTTGATGAACCTTAGCAGGGTCTGAGCCTGGAACCCCCTCATGATTAGGAACGGTAAGAGGACCAATACAATCCCTCCCTCTTCTAGTAATGGAAGGCAACAAGAAAAAAAAAAAAAAAAAAAAACGAACACTTTATCAAAGTGAACGACCCAGCACCCAAAAGGATAACCAGCACACCGGTACCACGTGGGTGACATGAACCGTAAGGAACAGCAGATATTGTCCAACCAGTACCCGCCTGGTACAAGAACACTCCAGAAGTGTCCAAGGTCCAAGAAAAATCGAAGCCCCCGAAGGGATAGATAACATAAACTATAAACATAACTATGTCTTTATATAGAAATGCGCATTTTCCGAGGAAGTGCCCACGCGACCACAAAATCGGAAGTATCAGTTCCAGAGAAGAAAACGTTCCCAAATGGAAATTATAACAGACATGAGCTTCTTAAAACAAATCAAACACATCCTAGCCGGATCAAATAAAAAGAAGGCAGCACCAGTGGGTGAACGCCCAAGGAGAATGGGCACACTAACAGGACCAGCCAATCATAGGCCCCAATCTCCTAAGCTCAGAACTGGAACAGATACATAAAAGAAAAAAACGGAGAGGTCAAGGAGATTGGCTTCATCTCCATACGTGTAACACAGTTTGCCATCCAGCCCAGAAGACCTAGGATCCCTCTGCCCAGAAGGACTGGGATCCTCCAGCACCGCAAAAACATGCCTTAGTAGGACACAAAGACGTGCCAGTCTATAACGGAAGGCAAATGTTCCCCCGCCGGATTGATGGACCACCCCGGCCCTGAGGGTGGGGCCCCTGAAGCCTCAGTGGCCATCGCTTCCCCAGAAGGCCGAACTGACTCAGGCGATCTCACGCTTGACGGACCCTGGTTAACAGAACACGGACAGTATCTTAAAAATACTTCACTTGGGTAATATAAATGTGCCAGCACCAAAGATATGGCCATGCGGAACTGTGATGTAACCTCTGGAGGAAACAAGCCGCCTTCCAGAGGAGTAATGGCCATAGGGACACCTGCTTGCTTAGCAAAAGAAGGTTCTGGGACACAAGCCTCATTGGACATGGAATCCTCGGGGGCGGATGGCTCAACACACTCTAAGTTCCCTGATTCAGGAAGAGAGTACTCTAGAACGGCAATCGGAACATAATGATGGGCATGGAGCCATTTCATACTCTTCGCAGGACATATACTCCGAATAGGAGATATCCGTCTCCAAAAAATCAGAATCCTCCATAACTTGGAGATTGTAATTATGGACAAACACTAAACGGCAATGGCTTGGGCACTCACCACCTCCTGTGAACCAGACAACTAACGAACAGACTATCTCCATCATCTCTCGGTCAAAGTACGGAAATGGAAATACAACATGACCACACCAGGTCACGAGATGCACCGTGTAAGCTACAAAAAGGACCATGCAGTCTGATGATAAGGCCGTTATGTTCCAAATAGCCATGAGCCCAAGCATCACTACACATTAGCTGAAAGAATCACATAACAAACATAATTAAAGTCCCCACTGTTCAATAAACCCCTTAAGGAGTTATATTAACCCTTGATTCCAAAAGATAAAGGAGTCCCACTGGGACCCTGACTTCTTTCGTTAACATAACATTCACATATCTATGCTGTGGAACAGGCCCTTTCAAGTGTGACAGATAGTAGCCTCGCTTCTGACATGGACTTGAGTGAATAATGGCAGGCAGCAAAACTCATCAACGTTGATTGCCTAGGAGCTGTTAACATGAGTCAGGATGGTTTCGCAGAAAGACTCTCCCTGCATCTCCGGACTCTAACTTTCATCCATGCTCTCACTGAGAGGCTGACAGAATTACTTAAAACTCCAGTCCCATTTCGAAGAGTACTACCCTCCATGAGAGACTTTCTTCAATCTTCTGACACTTCTCTGCCAACTTCCTGTGACGAAAGGCAAAGAATGACTTGGGGATGAGGGAAATGGGGGAGGTATTTAAGCCTTTGGCTGGGGTCTCTTTGTCTACTCCTGGTGGCTAGGTTCTGAATTCCCAAAAGTAATAAATGCAGCTGTGGACTCTTCCCATTTAAGAAGAAAAATTACGCATGGAAAATCACGCCAAGGCCTGAAAAAAATTATGCACCTATCAAGCCGATGCGTGAAAAAAATGCCGCACACAAACAAACTGACACATGAAAAAATTGACACGTGAAAATAAACCATTCCAAAAAAAATTAAAACTTAGCGCACCTCAAGGCCTACATAGGGTGAAAATAAGGTACTTATAAACCCATGCCTAAAATGCCTAACATAATAGTCTCCATGCTATGATAAACCTATAAGTGAGTACCTACTATCAGCCTATATGCTACGCAGGTGCCAACAACAACCCCACACTTACCTTGTAGGCACCCATGCTACTGGACTTACCATAAGCAGAAATAACTGCTTCCAGTAGATAGCCAATCCAGTGCTGTACACAGAGGATCTATATATATATATATATATATATATATATATATATATAGAGAGAGAGAGAGAGAGAGAGAGAGAGTATAACATTGAACCGACAGGTGAGAGAGAGAGAGAGAGAAAGAGAAAGAAAGACAACAGGAGGAAGCGAGGGTTCGGTGTGGTCTGGCTGTGTAAGCTGAACAAGCTGAATAAATCTGTTAAAGAGATTGGTGGTGCTGCTCTGTTTTGTTCATTATTGATTGCTGGGGGTATTGTGCATTACCCTTCGAGCTGGCGCACTATAACTGCTCCCAGGTGCTGGAAAGTTTGGACTAACATACTCAAACAATAGCCCTCTGTCCAGACTGTAGCTCTCTGAGGAAAAAACTGGGGCTCAAATCAGTATGAGAACGCTTCTCATAACCACCTGGAGCACCTTCCTTCGTCCCCTTCCTCCAGTGAGGGCAAAGACAAGACTAGTTTCCAGTAAGGTAGGAGGAGTTTTAATAGCTCTTGGAGTTTAAGGATTTTTGCCTACTCCTAGTGGCCAGGAGTATAATTCCCAGGAGTAAAGGATCGTGGACTCTCACCACCTTTATGAAAGAATTACACTGACCATTTTTAGATATGTTAAAAATACAATGATGTCCCAATGCAATAGCTCAGTAGCTGAAGCAATGCAGGTTTGAGCATTTATTTATTTTGTTGTTGAATCAAAAGAAATCTGACCTTACTGATCTGTCATCACTCCCAGTAATAGCCAGTGGCTTTGTTGGGTGGACAGCGAGCGCCCAGAGCTCCCCCTCACAGTGTCCCTGCATTATCAGGAAGGGCTTGTTCCGCTCATGCACCACAATTTCAAAGATTTCACTGTCCTGTGTTCCAACCAGAATATGGTCCCCTCTCCAGCAGACGCTTCGCACAGATAAACCTGTCAGACAAAAGAATAAGATTATAGCTGTATTAGGCTCTACTCACAATAGTATGCATAACACAATGACTTACATTTTATCAATGCATTACGGGCCAGATTACGAGTTGAGCGCAAGGGGTTTATCGCAAGGGTTTGCGCTTGTCAGACTTACTGCTCGTATTACAAGTTGAAAGTAAAAGCGATCGCTTAAGCACAATCAGGGTTTAAGCTATAATGATTACCGCGACTTCAGAGCTCTGGTTAACTATTTCGCGAAACATAAAAGTGTCACAAAACACATAAAAAAAAACCCATTACAAAGTATAGTTACACCCATAATCACACCATCCACTAAAATTATTCAAAAACAAATATTACAGACAAAAGTTATAAAGGCTCAAAGATATGAGGGGGTATATTTATTAATGTGCGAGCGGTCATACTCCAACAATGCCGCCCCCTGCAGATTTGCAGGGGGTGTCAATCAACCCGATCGTATCGGGAGGATTGCTGTCCGCCGCCTCAGATCACTGTTTCTTAACTCCTGTTTCCGACGAGTCTGAAGGTTTGCGTGGAATTGGCTGAATACGGCTGAATACGGGGCTTGGTAAATCGGCCCCTTAGTCTTTAGACAAACCTTAAATAATCTCTTTGTGCCTAATTACATCATCTGATAAACACAAGTGCTTATAAAATGAGTAAGCAGAGATTAAAGCATGAACGGAGGTCTTCCCACATTAGTTATTGCGATAAGTGGGGTAATTATTTTATTTTGCTTATATTTTAATATTTTACATATATTTTTAATACAAAATGATGCAATTTTAAAGCATATTAAAAATGTTTTTCCCTACCAATTTTTTTAGCACATTTATTAAAAATAACAAATATTGTCTGCTGGAAAAAAAAAGGCAATTTACTTTTTATTGAACATAACATTTCATAGATTTCATGATGAGTCGATTGTAATCAACATTCAAATCTGGCATTTTTTCTATAGAAACCTTCAATAAGCAGAACGAATGTCAAGGTTAATATTATTTCGACCATTTGGATTATCAAAATCCTGACGATAACCTATTGTATTTATAATTCTGGTTGCCAGAGTGTTGAAAGACAGTCAGCTAGTTTACGAGTTGTGCGTTATGAGTGAAAAAGCATCGTCATGACTCTTTTTCACTACCTCTGGTATTACAGGTGTTGTAGGTATAGCTGTACCGCACACCTTTTTGGCCGTCACACAACAAAAGTACCGCCCTTTTTAAAAGTCCTTTTTTAATGGGACTTCCACAGCGCCGGTATTACGAGTTTTGCCTGGGAGGCCAAAAAGTGAGCGGTACTGCATAAAACTACAAGATCCGTACCGCCAACTAAAGTCAGTAATTATGAGTTTTACGTTACAAAGCTGTAGCATAAAACTCATAACTCATAACATCGCCGCCACTATAATAAACATATTAACCCCTAAACCGCGACACTCCTGCATCGCAAACACTAGTTAAATATTATTAACCCCTAATCTGCTGCCCCCAATGTCGTCGCCACCTACATACACTTATTAACCTCTAATCTGCTGTCCCTAACATCGCCGCAACCTACATTACTGTTATTAACCCCTAATCTGCTGCCCCCAATATCGCCGCCACTATACTAAAGTTATTAACTCCTAAACTTAACCCTAAGTCTAACCCTAACGTAACCCTAACACCCACTAACTTTAACATAATTAAAATAATTCCAAAAAAAATTAAAATTAATATCTAAATAATTCCTATTTAAAACTAAATAAATACTTACCTGTAAAATAAAACCTATGCTAGCTACAATATAACTAATAGTTATATTGTATCTAGCTTATGTTTTATTTTTATTTCACAGGTAAGTTTGAATTTATTTTAACTAGGTAGATTAGTTATTAAATAGTTATTAGCTATTTACAAACTACCTAGTTAAAATAAATACAAAGTTACCTGTAAAATAAAACCTAACCTGTCTTATAGTAAAACCTAACATTACACTAAAATTAAATAAATTACATTAATCAAATACAATTAACTAAATCAGCTCTTTTACCTGGCAAATAAAAATACCAACATCCCCCCCAACAGTAAAACCCACCACCCACACAACCAACCCCCCCAAATAAAATTCTATCTAAAAAACCTAAGCTACCCATTGCCATGAAAAGGGCATTTGGATGGGCATTGCCCTTAAAAGGGCATTCAGCTCTTTTACATTGCCCAAACCCTAAGCTAAAAATAAAACCCACCCAATAAACCCTTAATAAAACCTAACACTAACCCCTGAAGATCCACTTACAGTTTTGGAAGACCGGACATCCATCCTCATCCAGCCGGCGAAGTCCTCATCCACGCGGCAAGAAGTCCTCAACAAAGTCGGAAGAAGTCTTCATCCAAGCAGAAAGAAGTCCTCAACGAAGCTGTGGAGAAGTCTTCATCCAAGCGGCAAGAAGTCATCATCCAGGCGGGCGGGCAGAAGTCTTCATCCAGATGGCATCTTCTATCTTCATCCTTGTGGCGTGGAGCGGGTCCATCTTCAAGACATCTCGGGTCGGAGCATCCTCTTCATACGGTCCCAGCCGTACACTGAAGGTTCCCTTTAAGGGACGACATCCAAGATGGCGTCCCTTGAATTCCGATTGGCTGATAGAATTCTATCAGCCAATAGGAATTAAAGGGTAAAAAATCCTATTGGCTGATGCAATCAGCCAATAGGATTGAGTTTCAATCCTATTGGCTGACCCAATCAGCCAATGGGTATTGAGCTTGCATTCTATTGGCTGTTCCAATCAGCCAATAGGATTAAAGCTCAATTCTATTTGCTGATTGCATCAGCCAATAGGATCTTTTACCCTTTAATTCCTATTGGCTGATAGAATGCTATCAGCCAATCGGAATTCAAGGGACGCCATCTTGGACGACGTCCCTTAAAGGGAACCTTCAGTGTACGGCTGGGACTGTATGAAGAGAATGCTCCGCGCCAGTAGTCTTGAAGATGGAGCCGCTCCGCGCCGGAAGGATGAAGATAGAAGATGCCGTCTGTAGGAAGACTTCTCCCGGCTTTGTTGAGGACTTCTTGCTGCTTGGATGAAGACTTCTCCCAGATTCGTTGAGGACTTTTTGCCGCGTGGATGAGGACTTCGCCGGCTGGATAAGGATGGATGTCCGGTCTTCCAAAACTGTAAGTGGATCTACGGGGGTTAGTGTTAGTTTTTATTAAGGGTTTATTGGGTGGGTTTTATTTTTAGCTTAGTTTTTTGGCAATGTAAAAGAGCTGAATGCCCTTTTAAGGGCAATGCCCATCCAAATGCCCTTTTCAGGGCAATGGATAGCTTAGGTTTTTTAGATATAATTTTATTTGGGGGGTTGGTTGTGTGGGTGGTGGGTTTTACTGTTGGGGGGATGTTTGTATTTTTATTTGCCAGGTAAAAGAGCTGATTTCTTTGGGGCAATGCCCCGCAAAAGGCCCTTTTAAGGGCCATTGGCAGTTTAGTGTAGGCTAGGGGTTTTATTATTTTGGGGGGCTTTTTTATTTTGATAGGGCTATTAGATTAGGAGTAATTAGTTTAAATATTTGATAATTTCTTTTTTATTTTGTGTAATTTAGTGTTTATTTTTTTGCAATTTAGTTAATTGTATTTGATTATTGTAATTTATGAAATTTTAGTGTAATGTTAGGTTTTACTGTAAGACAGGTAAGGTTTTATTTTACAGGTAACTTTGTATTTATTTTAACTAGGTAGTTTGTAAATAGCTAATAACTATTTAATAACTAATCTACCTAGTTAAAATTAATATAAACTTACCTGTAAAATAAAAATAAACATAAGCTAGATACAATATAACTATTAGTTATATTGTAGCTATCTTAGGCCTAGATTTAGAGTTTGGCGGTAGCCGTGAAAACCAGCGTTAGAGGCTCCTAACTCTGGTTTTAGGCTACCGCCGGTATTTGGAGTCACTCAAAATAGGGTCTAACGCTCACTTTTCAGCCGCGACTTTTCCATACCACAGATCCCCTTACGTAACTTGCGTATCCTATCTTTTCAATGGGATTTTTCTAACTCCGGTATTTAGAGTCGTTTCTGAAGTGAGCGTTAGACATCTAACGACAAAACTCCAGCCGCAGGAAAAAAGTCAGTAGTTAAGAGCTTTCTGGGCTAACGCCGGTTTCTAAAGCTCTTAACTACTGTACTCTAAAGTACACTAACACCCATAAACTACCTATGTAACCCTAAACCGAGGTCCCCCACATCGCTGACACTCGAAAAAAAAAATTTAACCCCTAATCTGCCGACCGCCACCTACGTTATACTTATGTACCCCTAATCTGCTGCCCCTAACACCGCCGACCCCTATATTATATTTATTAACACCTAATCTGCCCCCCTCAACGTTGCCTCCACCTGCCTACACTTATTAACCCCTAATCTGCCGACCGGACCTGAGCACTACTATAATAAAGTTATTAACCCCTAATCCGCCTCACTAACCCTATCATAAATAGTATTAACCCCTAATCTGCCCTCCCTAACATCGCCGACACCTAACTTCAATTATTAACCCCTAATCTGCCGACCGAATCTCGCCGCTATTCTAATAAATGTATTAACCCCTAAAGCTAAGTCTAACCCTAATACTAACACCCCCCCTAAGTTAAATATAATTTAAATCTAACGAAATGAATTAACTCTTATTAAATAAATTATTCCTATTTAAAGCTAAATACTTACCTGTAAAATAAACCCTAATATAGCTACAATATAAATTATAATTATATTATAGCTATTTTAGGATTTATATTTATTTTACAGGTAACTTTGTATTTATTTTAACCAGGTACAATAGCTATTAAATAGTTAAGAACTATTTAATAGCTAAAATAGTTAAAATAATTACAAATTTACCTGTAAAAGAAATCCTAACCTAAGTTACAAATAAACCTAACACTAGACTATCAATAAATACATTAAATAAAATACCTACAATTACCTACAATTAACCTAACACTACACTATTAATAAATTAATTAAATACAATTGCTACAAATAAATACAATTAAATAAACTAGCTAAAGTACAAAAAATAAAAAAGAACTAAGTTACAAAAAATAAAAAAATATTTACAAACATAAGAAAAATATTACAACAATTTTAAACTAATTACACCTACTCTAAGCCCCCTAATAAAATAACAAAGCCCCCCAAAATAAAAAAATGCCCTACCCTATTCTAAATTACTAAAGTTCAAAGCTCTTTTACCTTACCAGCCCTGAACAGGGCCCTTTGCGGGGCATGCCCCAAGAAATACAGCTCTTTTGCCTGTAAAAAAAAACATACAATACCCAAGCCCCCCAACATTACAACCCACCACCCACATACCCCTAATCTAACCCAAACCCCCCTTAAATAAACCTAACACTAAGCCCCTGAAGATCATCCTACCTTGTCTTTACCATACCAGGTTCACCGATCGGTCCAGAAGAGCTCCTCCGATGTCCTGATCCAAGCCCAAGCGGGGGGCTGAAGAGGTCCATGATCCGGCTGAAGTCTTCATCCAAGCGGGGCAGAAGAGGTCTTCCATCCGATTGAAGTCTTCATCCAAGCGGCATCCATCCGGAGCGAAGCGGCAGCATCCTGAAGACCTCCACCGCGGAACATCCATCCTGGCCGACGACTGAACGACGAATGACGGTTCCTTTAAATGACGTCATCCAAGATGGCGTCCCTCGAATTCCGATTGGCTGATAGGATTCTATCAGCCAATCGGAATTAAGGTAGGAATATTCTGATTGGCTGATGGAATCAGCCAATCAGAATCAAGTTCAATACGATTGGCTGATCCAATCAGCCAATCAGATTGAGCTTGCATTCTATTGGCTGATCGGATGGATGCCGCTTGGATGAAGACTTCAATCGGATGGAAGACCTCTTCTGCCCCGCTTGGATGAAGACTTCAGCCGGATCATGGACCTCTTCAGCCCCCCGTCTGGGCTTGGATCAGGACATCGGAGGAGCTCTTCTGGACCGATCGGTGAACCTGGTATGGTGAAGACAAGGTAGGATGATCTTCAGGGGCTTAGTGTTAGGTTTATTTAAGGGGGGTTTGGGTTAGATTAGGGGTATGTGGGTGGTGGGTTGTAATGTTGGGGGGCTTGGGTATTGTATGTTTTTTTTTACAGGCAAAAGAGCTGTATTTCTTGGGGCATGCCCCGCAAAGGGCCCTGTTCAGGGCTGGTAAGGTAAAAGAGCTTTGAACTTTAGTAATTTAGAATAGGGTAGGGCATTTTTTTTATTTTGGGGGGCTTTGTTATTTTATTAGGGGGCTTAGAGTAGGTGTAATTAGTTTAAAATTGTTGTAATATTTTTTTTATGTTTGTAAATATTTTTTTATTTTTTGTAACTTAGTTCATTTTTATTTTTTGTACTTTAGCTAGTTTATTTAATTGTATTTATTTGTAGCAATTGTATTTAATTAATTTATTGATAGTGTAGTGTTAGGTTAATTGTAGGTAATTGTAGGTATTTTATTTAATGTATTTATTGATAGTGTAGTGTTAGGTTTAATTGTAGGTAATTGTAGGTATTTTATTTAATGTATTTATTGATAGTGTAGTGTTAGGTTTAATTGTAGGTAATTGTAGGTATTTTATTTAATTTATTTATTGATAGTGTAGTGTTAGGTTTAATTGTAGGTAATTGTAGGTATTTTATTTAATGTATTTATTGATAGTCTAGTGTTAGGTTTATTTGTAACTTAGGTTAGGATTTCTTTTACAGGTAAATTTGTAATTATTTTAACTATTTTAGCTATTAAATAGTTCTTAACTATTTAATAGCTATTGTACCTGGTTAAAATAAATACAAAGTTACCTCTAAAATAAATATAAATCCTAAAATAGCTATAATATAATTATAATTTATATTGTAGCTATATTAGGATTTATTTTACAGGTAAGTATTTAGCTTTAAATAGGAATAATTTATTTAATAAGAGTTAATTAATTTCGTTAGATTTAAATTATATTTAAGTTAGGGGGGTGTTAGTGTTAGGGTTAGACTTAGCTTTAGGGGTTAATACATTTATTAGAATAGCGGTGAGCTCCGGTCGGCAGATTAGGGGTTAATGTTTGAAGTTAGGTGTCGGCGATGTTAGGGAGGGCAGATTAGGGGTTAATACTATTTATGATAGGGTTAGTGAGGCGGATTAGGGGTTAATAACTTTATTATAGTAGCGCTCAGGTCCGGTCGGCAGATTAGGGGTTAATAAGTGTAGGCAGGTGGAGGCGACGTTGTGGGGGCAGATTAGGGGTTAATAAATATAATATAGGGGTCGGCGATGTTAGGGCAGCAGATTAGGGGTACATAGGGATAATGTAAGTAGCGGCGGTTTACGGAGCGGCAGATTAGGGGTTAATAATAATATGCAGGGGTCAGCGATAGCGGGGGCGGCAGAATAGGGGTTAATAAGTGTAAGGTTAGGGGTGTTTAGACTCGGGGTACATGTTAGAGTGTTAAGTGCAGACGTAGGAAGGGTTACCGCATAGCAAACAATGGGGCTGCGTTAAGAGCTGAACGCTGCTTTTTTGTAGGTGTTAGGTTTTTTTCCAGCTCAAACAGCCCCATTGTTTCCTATGGGGGAATCGTGCACATGCACGTTTTTGAGGCTGGCCGCGTCCGTAAGCAACTCTGGTATCGAGAGTTGAAGCTGCGTTAAAAATGCTCTACCCTCCTTTTTTGGAGCCTAACGCAGCCTTTATGTGGACTCTCAATACCAGAGTTATTTTTATGGTGCGGCCAGAAAAAAGCCGGCGTTAGTTTTTCGGGTCGTTACCGACAAAACTCCAAATCTAGCGGTTAGGTTTTATTTTACAGGTAAGTTTGTATTTAGTTTTAAATAGTAATTATTTAGGTATTAATTGTAATTTTTATTTGAAATTATTTTAATTATGTTAAAGTTAGTGGGTGTTAGGGTTAGGTTTAGGGGTTAATAACTTTAGTATAGTGGCGGTGACATTGGGGGCGGCAGATTAGGGGTTAAAAAGTGTAGGTAGGTGGTGGCGACATTGGGGGCGGCAGATTAGGGGTTAATAAGTGTATATAGGTGTCGGCGATGTTGGGGGCGGCAGATTAGGGGTTAAAAAGTGTAGGTAGGTGGTGGCGACATTGGGGGCGGCAGATTAGGGGTTAATACATTTATGTAGGTGGCCGTGACATTGGGGGCAGCAGATTAGGGGTTAATAAGTGTATATAGGTGTCGGCGATGTTGGGGGCGGCAGATTAGGGGTGTTTAGACTCTGGGTTTATGTTAGGGTGTTTTTCCCCATAGACATCAATGGGGCAGCGTTACGGAGCTTTATGCTCCGTGTTTGCAGGTGTTAGGCTTTTTTTAGCCGGCTCTCCCCATTGCTGTCTATGGGGAAATCGTGCACGAGCACGTAACAGCAGCTCAAAGCAGCGTTGGTTTTTGTGTGCGGTATGGAGCTCAATGCTGCCATATCACCCGCAAACGCCGGCTTTTTTTAAACTCGTAATACCAGCGCTATAGGGAGTGAAATACCGCCGAAAATGCTGTGGTCGTTAATTTCCCTATAGCGCTCAAAACTCGTAATCTGGCTGAGTGTAAGAAAATGCTTTGCAATCCTCGGACAGCCAATGAGAGTTAACAAATATGAGTCACATGCTGCCGAAATGCCACTTTGACAACTCTGCTATCGCAATAAAACTAAATAAAATAACTGCTTCAGCGGGTGCAGCATTTGGGGCTAGATTACGAGTGGAGCACTATTTTGTGCCGCATTGGGGTTGTGTTCGTATTACAAGTTGAAAGTAAAAAGTTAGCTTGCGAGCGAAACCCGACGGATGCTATCCAAATATTACCGCTGAGCTAACTTCTCCCCAAAGAATTCATGGAATAATTGTTAACTTTAATACATGTTACTAAAATATTACATATAAAATATTTAAAATTATTAATAATTATTAAATATTATTAAACATATTGTAAAATATTCTAACTAAGCCATAGAATATATCTATATTTTTTACAGTATATTAAAAACAATTGAATCATTTTTATCAATATTTTTTAATATTTTATATGAAATATTGCAATAACGCGCATTGAAGTTAGCAATTCTTCATGTGCGCTAACGGACCGCATTAGTCTTAAATTGCAAACCCTGATGTGCGTTATGCATATTTTACATTCTTATTTTCTTCACATAGAAAATAATGTACTTTTTATTATTAAATATATATTTCTCTTTATATATGATGTTCATGTAGAATACATATCTTTACCGATATATCTATAGGAATAGATATAAAGGTATAGGTATATAAAGATATATATAGAAATATGTATTTACAATAAAAAGTATTTTATCCTGCAAGAGAAGAACATTGTAATGTGAAATATGTACAGTACATATACAGTAACACATAATTACATAAATCTATCTACAGGTGGCCCTCGGTTTACAACGATTCAATTTGCACCGTTTCAGAATAACAACCTTTTTTTCAGTCATGTGACTGCTATTGAAAAGCATTGAGAAGCAGTGCATTGATTAAAAAAGCCAGTAGGTGGAGCTGTCCGCTTGTGTTGCAGCAAAGATATGCAAGCTAAGCAAGTTATCGAGCAGATTTCAAAGGAACATGATCTTCCTGTCTATAAATCAGTCCAGATTGGAATGCATAGAAAGAACTGTTTGCAGAAAAATGCAAGTAAAGTCTGTGTTGTGTGATTATTTTATTAGGTTTATAATGCTGTTTAGCAAATGTTTTTGTTCATTTAACTTAGTTTAATTATATATTCTGTGTTGTGTGATTATTTTATTAGGTTTATAATGCTGTTTAGCATGTAAAGTCTTCATTTCAAAGCTTTAAAAATAATGTATTAGGTGTTATGACAATTTTGAGAGGGGCCTGGAACCAAACTCCCTCACTTACCATTGACTTACATTATAAACTGGGTTTCAATTTACAACGGTTTTGATTTACAACCATTCCTTCTGGAACCTAACCCCAGCGTATACTGAGGGCTACCTGTATATACATATATATGCATACATACACATATTTAGACATGCCTATGTATGCATATATCCTTTGCAGACTTATTTTTCAAACATGTTATACAATCTATCTTTAAGCCCTTATAACTTATTTTATAAATTTTGAAGAAATAATTTCTATCAGACAGTGTTACATGAGTGTTTACATGTATTTATGTAGTGTTTAATGCAACTTTTTTTCTTCCCCTACCCTTTACGTAAGCTTTGAAGTCACTCTAATTGGACAAGCTTAAATCGTGATTGCACTCAAACGCATTTACTTTCAACTTTTAATATGCGCACTATTTCTATATACTAAGAAGTCCTTGGGGAATGGCACACACCAGCATCAACAACTACCTGGTGCCCTGCTAATAGGCATACAAACAATCACAGTAACTGTATCCAGGCTCAACAGTAACCCAAAAGATACACAGCAGGCAAACTCAAGAAGGAATCATCAAACGCCTTTAATGTGCAGACATATAAAACAGGCCCTAAACCATAACGTTTCAGCTCAAACACAAGCTTTTCTCAAGTGGAGGCCAGACAGACATAACATTGTGTATAAAAGAAACGCCCTTAAAGTGAAGGTCCATTTTGATGAATTAGTGCCCGGTTTTTAATAAACCTATTAAAAACAAGGGCACTTTAATTCATCAAAATTGACATTTCACTGTTTTCTTCAAAAACTTACCTTTTAATCCTGGCAGCCGCTCCAGCACTTCCTCCGCCCGTCGCAAGCCGTCTTTGCGGGTCCAAAATGACGAATCCGGCTTCCTCCAATCACAGCGTTGCATCAGGCCAAGATTCCCCAGGGGGGAATCTGTGATTGGAGGAAGCCTGATTCATCATTTCTGACGTCTGCAGAGGCTTCCGACGGCCGGGGGAATCGCTGGAGCGGCATTCAGGATTAAAAGGTAAGTTTTTGAAGAAAACAGTGAAATGTCAATTTTGATGAATTAAAGTGCCCTTGTTTTTAATAGGTTTATTAAAACCGGGCACTAATTCATCAAAATGGACCTTCACTTTAAATACCCCCTCAACACCTACATTCAATTACACTCCTACACCCATCAGTTGTTGCTGTCATCATACTAAAAGTGCAACATGTATCAGCGTCAAACACTCGTGTGTGTGCGCAGCTGAATGATGTCATCGGCTCTCGCCCTCGTTGCCATAGCAACATGTCAACATGGTCACAGCACACCCTCTGATCTCAGTGCAGCATGACATACACACAGCAGCTGATGTCTCCCTATTAGTGTTATACAAAGACATTAATAAAAACTTGTTATGTACTACTACAGTTAAGCTTAAAGGGACATTCCAGTCAAAATTTAAAAGCACATAGATGAATTACATATTTGAATAGAAACATATTTGCAATATACATGTGTTAGCAAAAATGCTTCTAGTAAAAGTTATCACTGTTTTAGTGTTAACATTTTTATCTGCATGTGCATGTGAAGCATAGCTAGATATTGTTACTGTGCCCACATTTTAAATACTGCAGCTGCTCAGATCATCAGTGAGGCTTGTATCATGTCAGCAATTAACAAATTGAGTCATTAACAGAAGGTACAAGCACCTTAAGGGATATTAAACCTAAACATTTTCTTTCATGATTCAGATAGAACATGCAATTTTAAACAACTTCCTAATTTACTTCTATTATCTAATTTTCTTAATTCTCTTGATATTCTTTGCTGAAAATCATATCTAGATAGGCTCAGTATCTGCTGATTGGTCGCTGCACATAGATGCCTTGTGTGATTGGCTCACCAATGTCTATTTCTATTTATTCAACAAACGATATCTAAAGAATGAATCAAATTAGATAATAGAAGTAAATGTGAATTTTGTTTAAAATTGTATTCTCTAACTAAATCATGAAAGAATTTTTTTGGGTTTAATGGCCCTTTAGGCTCTCTGAGAAGGTGCTGTGTTTAAAATGCTGGTGCACGGTGCATACTTAAATACACTTTTGAAACAGCTATAGCTTTTATTAGAAGCATTTTTTCTAATCCATGTACATTACAAAATTGCTTCTGTTCAATACCAAAATGCACCCACGTGGTTTCAAAATTTGGCTGGAATATCCCTTTATTAAATGCAATCACATGAACAAACACAATAAATATTTCATAAATTAATTTATCCAAAAGCATATACAAGGCTAAGAGGTGACCAAGGGAGTACAGTTGATATTGTGTACACTACACAACAAAACATTCCCTTGGGATTACTGATAAATGTCTGTATAGAGTGCTCAGAACAAAAGGGTTGTTATGCTAAAATCATCACATGATTTATATCCCTAATGCTATGGATATACAGTATGTATACATAGATAATAAATCTTTCTCCTTAAGCATACGGGTTAGCTATACAATTGGTCACCTCTTATCCTTGTATATGCTTTTGGATTAATTCATTTATGAAATATTTATGGTGTTTGTTCGTGTGATTGCATATATTAAGCTTAACTGTAATAGTACATAATGTGTTTTTATTAATGTCTTTGTATATCACTAATAGGGAGACATCAGCTGCTGTTTGTATTTCATGCTGCACTGTTAGCGCGATCAGAAGGTGTGCTGTGAGCATGTTTACATGTTGCTATGGCAACGGGGGCGAGCGCTGATGATCTCATTCGGCTGCGCACACACACTAGTGATTTAAAGGGAGATTAAACACTAAATAAATGCTAGATAGAATGATGGATTCAAAGAAAACATTAGTCTGAGCATAACATGTAGATGTATTTTTTAAAGGTTCATTAGCTGTTTAAATATTGAAGTGTATAGTTTTATTGTCTATAATACAATGAGAGCTGACATGTTGTAACTTAAAGCAAAAACGAGGAAAAGAGTCTCTATACAAGTAAAAACATCCGTGGACTTTATTTCAATATAAAGGATAAAATCCAATGACACCAGCACAAATACAGGAGACAGCTGGTCCTACTAGTTTCGGCGTAGTGCCGTAACTGCCATATCTTTATTCTCTCAGGAGGCTGCTGACCAGCAGTCTCATAAACAAAACCATATTATACTTCTCAAACAGAGAGAAAGAGAAGTAGCAGTAGCTTTCTGACCCTTACGCTTTCCAGAGAAACAAACAAACAGGGCAGAAGACTGGTAAAAATACTTAGTCGCCTATAGGTAAAATTTCAGAGCACGCACAACATCCAAATTGTGCAACAAACGTTCCTTATGAGAAGAAGGATTAGGACATAGAGAAGGAACAACAATATCCTGAATAATATTTCTATCTGAAACCACTTTAGGAAGAAAACCCCAATTTAGTACGAATAACCACCTTATCAGCATAAAAAATAAGGTAAGGGGAATCGCATTGCAAAGCCGAGAGTTCCGAGACTCTCCGAGCAGAAGAGATAGCAATAAGAAACAAAACCTTCCAAGATAACAACTTAATATCTATGGAATGCAATGGCTCAAACGGAGCCTGCTGCAAAACTTTAAGAACAAGGTTAAGGCTCCAAAGAGGAGCAACAGACTTAAACACAGGCCTGATTCTAACCAGAGCCTGACAAAAGGATTGAACATCTGGTACATCTGCCAGACGCTTGAGCAACAAAACAGATAATGCAGAAATTTGACCCTTCAGAGAACTGTCTGACAATCTCATCTCCAGACCTTCCTGGAGAAAAGACAAAATCCTAGGAATCCTGACCTTACTCCAAGAGTAGCCTTTGGATGCACACCAATAGAGGTATTTACGCCATACCTTATGGAAAATCTTTCTAGTAACAGGCTTACGAGAAAGAGAAAAGAAAACCCATGCTTAGACAGAACTAAGCGTTCAATCTCCAAGCAGTCAGCTTTAGAGAAACAAGATTTGGATGAATGACCCTGAGTGAGAAGGTCCTTCCTCAGAGGAAACCTTCAAGGTGGAAGAGATGACATCTTCACTAGGTCTGCATACCAGATCCTGCGAGGCCAAGCTGGAGCTATTAGAATTACTGATGCTCTCTCCTGTTTGATGCGAGCAATGATTCGTGGAAGGAGAGCAAACGGAGGAAATAGATATGCCAGACTGAAATTCGAAGGGACCACCAGAGCATCTATCAGGGTGGCTTGCAGGTCTCTTGACCTTGAACCGTAACTTGGAAGCTTGGCGTTCTGCCGAGAAGCCATCAGATCTAGCGCCGGCACCCCCCCATTTGAGGGTTAACCAGGAGAACACCTCCGGATGGAGTGCCCACTCCCCGGGATGAAAAGTCTGTCTGCTCAGGAAGTCCGCTTCCCTGTTGAACACACCTCGGATGTGGATGGCAGAAAGGCAGCAATTGTGAGCTACGCCCACTGAATAATCTGAGCCACCTCCTTCATGGCTAAGGAACTCCGAGTTCCTTACTGGTGATTGATGTAAGCCACTGCGGTGATATTGTCCGTCTGGAACCTGATAATCTGGACTAAGGTCAACTGAGGCCAAGCCATCAGAGCATTGTAAATCGCTCTCAACTCCAAAGATGTTTATGGGGATAGCTGACTTCTCCCAGGTTCATAATCCCTGCGCCTTTAACGAGTCCCAGACTGCTCCCCAGCCCAGCAGGCTGGTGTCCCTGGTTACAACCACCCAGGAAGGTCTCCGGAAGCATGTACCCCAAGACAGATCCTCCTAAGAAAGCCACCACGGGAGAGAGTACCTTGTCAACTGATCTAGATCTATCCTCTGAGATAGATCCGAATGATCCCCATTCCATTGTCTGAGAATGCATAACTGCAGAGCTCTCAAATGGAATCAAGCAAAGGGATCGATGTCCATGGAAGCAACCATCAGACCAATTACCTCCATACATTGAGCCACTGATGGCCGAACAGTAGACTGCAGAGAGAGGCAAGAGGAAAGAATCTTGGATTTTCTGACCTCCGTCAGAAAGATATTCATCGATAGGGAATCTATAATGGTCCCTAAGAAAACCACCCTTGTAGCTGGAACAAGGGAATTCTTTTTTAGATTCACTTTCCATCCGTGGGAACAAAGAAAAGACAACAAGAACTCTGTATGGGAGCTTGCTTGTTGAAAAGATGGTGCCTGAACCAATATGTCATCCAGGTAGGGTGCCACTACAATTCCCCGAGACCTGATAACTGCCAAGAGAGCCCCCAGAACCTTTGAGAAAATTCTGGGAGCTGTGGCAAGACCAAACAGAAGCACCACAAACTGAAAGTGTCTGTCTAGAAAGGTGAATCTCAGGAACTTGTGATGATCCCTGTGGATGGGAACATGAAGATATGCATCCTTCAGGTCTATGGTCGTCATGAATTGACCCTCCTGAACCAAGGGAAGAATGGGCCGAATGGTTTCCATTTTGAAGGATGGTACCCTGAAAAACTTGTTTGGACACTTTAGGTCTAGAATAGGTTGAAAAGTTCCCTCTTTTTTGGGAACCACAAACAGATTTGAATAAAATCCCAGGCCCTGTTCTTTTACAGGGACTGGAACTATCACCCCCAGGGAAAAAGGGTCCCAAACGCATTTTAAGAATGCCTCTCTTTTTATCTGGTTTGCAGATAATCTTTAAATGAGAAACCTGCCCCTGGGAGGAAATAAATGAGTTGGCTAACTTGAGAGCCTTAATCCTATCTTGGATCTCCTCTAAAGGAGTCTCCACTTGAAGAGAATCAGACAAAGCATTGTACCAATAAGATGCCACACTAGACACAGTGGCAATACAAACTGCAGGTTGCCATTGTAGACCATGATGAACATACATCTTCTTTAAATAAGCCTCCAGCTTTTTGTCCATTGGACCCTGCAGCTGTCCTCAATAGGAATAGTAGTTCTCTTAGCCAGAGTAGAAATGGCTCCTTCTACTTTAGGCACCGTTTGCCATGACTCTTTGATGAAGTCAGTGACCGGAAAAATCTTCTTAAAGACAGGAGACGGTGTAAAAGGTATCCCTGGCTTCTCCCATTTCTGTGGTATAATCTACATAGCACGGTCTGGAACAGGAAACACCTCCACAGAGGAAGGAACATCAAAGTATTTATTAAGTTTACTTGATTTTTTGGGTTGACAACAACAGGCGGGTCGGAGTTGTCCATAGTAGCCAAAACCTCCTTTAACAGTACACTGAGGTGTTCAAGCTTAGATCTGAAGGATACAACTTCAGCATCAGAAGAAGGAATTATACTGTCCGAATCTGAGATCTCACCCTCAGAAGCTACCGATGTATCCTCCTCATCAGAATTATGAGGAAGGGAAACCAGGGTAGTAGAAGCTGGAGCAGAAACCTTACTATCCGAATCTCTAATTTTCCTCTTGCGTTTACTCTGTAGCATGGGAATGGCAGCTAATGCTGCAGATACCGCAGAAGATACCTGGGCAGCAATCTCTGCATGCAAATAAACTCCTCCAGGAGGTTGAGAGGAACCGCAGGGCACTGCATGTGACACCACTAAGGCTTGGGACGTCTGAGGAGAAAGCTGTGGCATTGCCTGAACAGCATCCACCTGAGAGACTTTTGGCTCAGAAACAAAGAGACTATCTTTATTTTTTAAAGTTCTGTCTATGCATGAAGAATAACATGGCAAGGGTGGCACAATAATAAACTCTGAGCAAAGTGGACATTTGTCCATAGGAACAGCATCCTGCTCCATAATGAGAAAAATAAAATCAGACCGCCTCCTTACGCGAGAAGGATTTGTCCCCAAACAATAAGAAATATTGGGCAGAAGTATATGACAAATTATAGAATTATTGAAATTTTTATTAACAATAAATATCTGCACCTCTTCACCTCAGCTCACAACTGAGGTGTCTACCTGCCACCTTCAATATCGAACGGAGAGAAGACCGTTCCCTGCCGAGTGTACTCGAGTTGAAGCCGCAACCGCTCTGACAAACTTTCAAGAGTGGTCACGTGACCGGCCTGTGAAGCTGTGTCATATATTAGAAAACGAGCACTTCAGGCCGGAAGAGAAGCACAACTAAAATTAAACCGCTTTCTGAAATCAAAACTCACTCATAGCCGGCTTAAAATCGCATCGTATGCGATAACAAGTGCCTGCAAAAGTAAATAAATGTGCCCCACATAAACTATAACAATCTATTAAGCCTCCAGCTTCCTCAGAAGTCTGTCTCATAATAATCCCTTAATAAAATCTGAGCCAATGATATGGGGTTAACCGTTTCCTTGCCATAAAGGAAATTTAACCCCAGTCTCCAAGTCACAAACACAGTGTGCCATGCCCCTGCCTGAAAATAACCCTGAACCCAGTGTATTAGACCCTATTATAATGTAGGGAATCTATAGGTTAACCCCTTCAGTGCCAGCCTCCTAGCCCCAGAAGACAAAAGGCACTTACCTGCATATCTAGCTGTCTGGCAGGAAGACAGCTCACATGGTATGGAGGGACACCATTTCTTACAGACCTGTGGAAGAAGAAAGGACAGAGTAAACCTACTCTGGTTTTCTATACTAGGGCAGCCATATGTTAGGAAAATGCAGTGAAGCCCACTTTACAAGTTCCTAACTGCTTTAAAGCCACTACTACTCTACTGAAGAGATTAATGTGGACTACAGCTTGACCCGATCCTTGAAGAAAGGAGAAAGAACAGAGCAAACCTACTCTAGCTTTCTAAAATAAATAAAATATTGCTTGAAGCGAAGTAAATCCATATTCTTCAGAAACTCAAACTTTACCTCCTCCTTTTTACAGAGGAAAAGAGAATGACTGGGGATTGTGGGTAGGGGAGTGACACTTAACAGCTTGGCTGTGGTGCTCTTTGCCTCCTCCTGCTGGCCAGGAGTGATATTTCCAACAGTAATTAATGACGTTGTGGACTCACCATATCTTAGGAAAGAAAAAGTTTCCAGTGACACAACGGATAGGTATGCTCACAATATGATAGTCATTATGGCCCAATTGCCCTCCTTATGATCATACATACTTAGCCACCAACATTCCACAATTTATCAATCTATGACTTCATTCTTCACACTTGTCCTGTTAAAAGCAAGAGCTCATATCTGAAGGAATATAAAACCCAAAAATGTTCTTTCATGATTCAGACAGAACATACAATTTTTAACAGATTTCCAATTTATTTTTATTATCAAAAAGTCTTTGTTTTCTTCTTATCCTTTGTTGAAAAGCAGGAAGGCAAGTTCAGGAGTGTGCACGTGTCTGCAAACTATACGGCAGCAGTTTTGCAACAATGTTATACATTAGAAAGAGCATTAGATGGCAGCACTATTTCCTGTCATACCGTGCTTCAGACTTATGCACGCTACCTATCTAGATATCTCTTCAACAAAGAATAACATGAGAATGACGCAAAATTTGATAATAGAAGTAAATTGGAAAGTTTTTTTTAAATTGTTTTCTCTCTTTGAATCATGAAAGAAATTTTAGTTTACTGACCCTTAAAGGAAGTATCACTGGCACATGGAACATATGTAAAAGGAGGATATTTGTACAGGTGACCTACTGCCATATTAGAGGCAGAGAAATATTATCACAAAAGCTGTAATAACCTTACACAGAAAAATTTTTAAAACATAAATATACTGTGATTCAAATGTAATCTGAAATGAACAGTAGTGCATTTCAGATTCCATTTTCATGTAAAATGTATCAAATTCAATGTAACTGACCAGAAAGTCAGCATTAGGTTTTACTGTAGGTCCACATCTAAAAATGACTTAAATTGAATGTGAGGATCTTATCAGACCAGCATTTTGCAGTGTTTGTCTTTGGGCTGTGCTGTTTATTATGTGTTTTTTTTTTTTATCAGAATCCACCATCTGTAGCAAAAATAAAATTGGGTCACAGAGAGATATGATTTGATTCTCAGACACAGACTAGTAATCTTCCTTCATTTTCTAGAACATTACTGCAAATACATCTCCATTCACAACTCGCTAAACTGCTATACTGGGAATACAAACTCACAGCAACGAATCCCGGACATCCGTTTATGTTATATATTAGAACTAAATATATATAAATTCCTTTGTTTATGTGAGAGTATACAAGATTTTCTTTGCTGGCTGTTATTTTCTACTCTGTATCTATTGGCACTGTTTAGTGTAACAAAATTACAATTTTGCAAAGTACTCTGAAGTATCAGCTTAAAAACTATCACCTAGATTACGAGTTTTGCGTTAGAGGCTGTGCGGTGCTAACGAGCAGTTTTCCCTCACCGCTCACTTTCCTACAGCGCTAGTATGACGAGTTTTCAGAAACCCATCGTTAAAAGACAAGAAGTGAGTGTTGAGCAAAATTTTGCTCATTACCGCACTCCAATACCAACGCTGCTTAAGTCAGCGGTGAGCTGGTCGTACGTGCTCGTGCACGATTTCACCATAGGAATCAACGGGGAGAGCCGGCTGAAAAAAAGTCTAACACCTGCAAAAAAGCAGCGTAAAACTCACTAACGCAGCCCCATTGATTCCTATGGGGAAATAAAAGTAATGTCTACACCTAACACCCTAACATGAACCCCGAGTCTAAACACCCCTAATCTTACACTTATTAACCCCTAATCTGCCGCTCTGGACACCGCCGCCACCTACATTATATGTATTAACCCCTAATCTGCTGCCCCCAACATCGCTGACAACAACATTCTATTTATTAATCCCCTAATCTGCCGACCCCAATGTCGCCTCCACTATACTAAATTTATTAACCCCTAAACCTAAGTCTAACCCTAACCCTAACGCCCACTAACTTAAATATAATTTAAATAAATCTAAATAAAATTACTATCATTAACTAAATTATTCATATTTAAAACTAAATACTTACCTATAAAATAAACCCTAAGCTAGCTACAATATAACTAATAGTTACATTGTATCTAGCTTAGGGTTTCTTTTTATTTTACAGGCAAGTTTGTATTTATTTTAACTAGGTACAATAGTTATTAAATAGTTATTAATTATTTAATAACTACCTAGTTAAAATAAAGACAAATTTACCTGTAAAATAAAAGTTACAATTACACCTAACACTACACTATCATTAAATTAATTACCTAAATTAAATACAATTACCTAAATTAAATTAATTTAGCTAAAGTACAAAAAAAAGCAAACACTAAATTACAGAAAATAATAAACAAATTACAGATATTTAAACTAATTACACCTAGTCTAATAGCCCTATTAAAATAAAAAAAGCCCCCACAAAATAAAAAAAACCCTAGCCTAAACTAAACTACCAATAGCCTTTAAAGGGCCTTTTGCGGGGCATTGCCCCAAAGTAATCAGCTCTTTTACCTGTAAAAAAAAATACAAACAACCCCCCCAACAGTAAAACCCACCACCCACACAACCAACCCCCAAATAAAATACTATCTAAAAAAACCTAAGCTCCCCATTGCCCTGAAAAGGGCATTTGGATGGGCATTGCCCTTAAAAGGGCAGTTAGCTCTATTTCAGCACAAAGTCCCTAACCTAAAAATAAAACCCACCCAATACACCCATAAAACAACCTAACGCTAACCCCCTGAAGATCGACTTACCGGGAGAAGTCTTCATCCAAGCCAGTCCGAAATCCTCAACGAAGCCGGGAGAAGTTTTCATCCAAGCCGGGCGAAGTGGTCCTCCAGATGGGCAGAAGTCTTCATCCAGACGGCATCTTCTATCTTCATCCATCCCAAGCGGAGCGGGTCCATCTTCAAGACATCCGACGTGGAGCATCCTCTTCATCCGGAGTCTTCTTACTGAATGAAGGTACCTTTAAGTGACGACATCCAAGATGGCGTCCCTTAGATTCCGATTGGCTAAAAGAATTCTATCAGCCAATCGGAATTAAGGTAGAAAAAATCCTATTGGCTGATGCAATCAGCCAATAGGATTGTAGTTCAATCCTATTGGCTGCTCCAATTAGCCAATAGGATTGAGCTTGCATTCTATTGGCTGTTCCAATCAGCCAATTCTATCAGCCAATCGGAATCTAATCTTAAAGGAACCGTCATTTAGTAAGAAGACGTCGATTGAAGAGGATGCTCCGCGCCGGATGTCTTGAAGATGGACCCGCTCCGCGCCAGATGGATGAAGATAGAAGATGCCGTCTTGATGAAGACTTCTGCCCGTCTGGAGGACCACTTAGCCCGGCTTGGATGAAGACTTCTCCCGGCTTCGTTGAGTACTTCGGCCCGGCTTAGATGAAGACTTCTCCCGGTAAGTCGATCTTCAGGGGGTTAGTGTTAGGTTTTTTTAAGGGTGTATTGGGTGGGTTTTATTTTTAGGTTAGGGCTTTGGGCCGCAAAAGAGCTAACTGCCCTTTTAAAGGCAATGCCCATCCAAATGCCCTTTTCAGGGCAATGGGGAGCTTAGGTTTTTTTAGATAGTATTTTATTTGGGGGGTTGGTTGTGTGGGTGGTGGGTTTTACTGTTAGGGGGGTTGTTAGTATTTTTTTTTCAGGTAAAAGAGCTGATTACTAAAGGCCCTTTTAAGGGCTATTGGTAGTTTAGTTTAGGCTAGGGTTTTTTTTTATTTTGGGGGGGCTTTTTTATTTTAATAGGGATATTAGATTAGGTGTAATTAGTTTAAATATCTTGTAATTTGTTTATTATTTTCTGTAATTTAGTGGGGGGGTTTTGTACTTTAGCTAATTTAATTTAATTTATTTAATTGTATTTAATTTAGTTAATTTATTAAATTATAGTGTAGAATACGCTGTCGGCATTTATCATTGCACAAGCATTTTGTCTGAAATGCTTGTGGAATGCCGTCTCCTGCATATTTGTGGCCAATTGGCCGCTAGCAGGGGGTGTCAATCATCCCTATCGTATCCGATCGAGATGATTACTGTTCGCCGCCTCAGAAGTGGTGGATGAGTTAAGGAGCAGTGGTCTTAAGACCGCTGCTTTTTAACTTAAGATTCTGGCGAGCCTGCATGCTTGCGCTGAAACAGCAGCATACGCTGCTTCTTAAATCGGCCTCCTAATCTGAACTTCAAATGAGTAGTAGATTTTTTTTTTACAAATTTCAAAGTTATGTCTATTTCCACTCCTCCTGTATCATGAGACAGCCTTTAGCCAATCACAAATGCATATACGTATATTCTGTGACTTCTTGCACGTAATCAGTAGGAGCTGGTTACTCGAAAAGTGTAAATATTAAAAAACTGCATATTTTGTTACTGGAAGTAAATTGGAAAGTTGTTTAAAATGGCATCTCTATCTGAATCATGAAAGTTTAAAGTGTCCCTTTTATGGTTCAGATAGAGCATGTCATTTTATGAGACAACAATTAACTTATTGATATATTTTTCTCTTGGCATCGTTTGTTAAAAACCATACCTAGGTAGGCTCAAGAGCAGCAATGTACTTCTGGGAGCTAGCTGGTGATTGGTGGCTACACACGTATGCCTCTTGTCATTGCCTCATTAGATGTGTTAGCTAGATCCCAGTAGTGCATTGCTCTCCTAGAGCTGACTTTAATTATATGTTAAACCCCTTTACAGGGGTTATATACATTGTTGTATTAAAGAAATAGTGTAATAATAAAATGCCTTCAGCATTTTAAAGTTAAAGGGATAGTAAAGTCAAAATTAAACTTAAATGGACTGGATAGAGCATATGATTTTAAACAACTGTCCAATTTACTTCTGTTATTAATTTTGCTTAGTTCTCTTGTTACCTTTTATTAAATAGTAATCCTAGGTGAGCTCAGGAGCGTGCACGTGACTCTAGTCATCTTGCAGCAGTGTTTGTAATATGGTTTATATACATAGATACAAACACTACTGACATGGGGCAGATTTATCATAGTGCGAGCATACATGATCTGCTGTAGCGGATCATGTCCGCCGTACATCGATAAATGCCGACAGCATACGCTATCGACATTTATCATTGCACAAGCATTTTTTTCGTGAAATGCTTGTGCAATGCCGCCCCCTGTACATTCGTGGCCAATCGGCCGCTAGCAGGGTGTGTAAATCAACCCGATCGTATCTGATTGTGCGGATTGCTGTCCGCCGCCTCAGAGGTGGCGGACAAGTTAAGGAGCAGCGGTCTTAAGACCGCTGCTTCTTAACTCCTGTTTCCGGCGAGCCTAAAGGCTCGTACGGAAACATGTGCACACTGGGCATAATAAATCAGCCCTAAAGACTGATAAAGACACGTGCACACTCTTGAAATCCTATCAGCCTAACTAGCTTTACATTTAACAAAGGATATCAAGAGAACAAAGCAAAATTGATAATAGAAGTAAAGTGGAAAGTTGATTAAAATCACATGCTCTATCTGAATCGTGAAAGTTTAACTTTGACTTTAAGGTTGGGATTTGTAAAGGATAGTAGTAGGGGTAAGGTCAGCCATTAGGGTTAGTTTTCAGTTTTGGGGAATTCGGGTTAGGGTTAATAGTGAATAAGAGTGGAATAAAGTGTGTTACAAGAACATGACAATCAGGGTTATTTGTGTTAAGAGAGGAATCAATTAAAGCTAATTGCAATGGTGAGGACACTGAGGTTATGGTTATTTAAAGCTAAGTGTCGGTTAGGGATAGACTTGGACAGCCAGTTAATTCAATAAGGAGCATTATTTTTTATCCTCTACATTGATACTGTCTACCTTACAGGACCAGTAAATACAGTAGATTTGCATAATAAACAAATGCATTATAACAATACAATGCAATAGCACTTAGGGGCATATTTATCAAGCTCTGTATGGAGACCGCTGCTCCATAACCTGTCCGCCTGCTCTGAGGCTGTGGACAGACATCGCCAGAAATCAACCCGATCGGGTTGATTGACACCCCCTGCTAGTGGCCGATTGGCCGCGAATCTGCAGGGGGCGGCATTGCACCAGCAGTTCACAAGAACCTATAACATCAGAGCATGTATGTGCAACAACCTATAAAATTAGAGCATGTATGTGCAACAACCTATAACATCAGAGCATGTATGTGTAACAACCTATAACATCAGAACATGTATGTGCAACAACCTATAACAGAGTATGTATGTGCAACAACCTATAACATCAGAGCATGTATGTACAACAACATAAACCTATAACATCAGAGTATTTATGTGCAACAACCTATAACATCAGAGTATGTATGTACAATAACCTATAACATTAAAGCATGTATGTGCAACAACCTATAACATCAGAGTATGTATGTGCAACAACCTATAACATCAGAGCATGTATGTACAACAACCTATAACATCAGAGTATTTATGTGCAACAACCTATAACATCAGAGTATTTATGGGCAACAACCTATAACATCAGAGTATGTATGTACAACAACCTATAACATCAGAGTATGTATGTACAACAACCTATAACATCAGAGTATTTATGTGCAACAACCTATAACATCAGAGTATGTATGTACAACAACCTATAACATTAAAGCATGTATGTGCAAAACACAATCAATAAAAAAAAAGATTCATAATCCTCATGAAGCATTTGTTAACAAAACATGAGTGATATAAATAAAAAAACTAAACATAACAAGTACATTCTGTTTATGTATTACTATTATATATGTCTGTGCTTTTATCTGCCTATCAATCTATTTAAAAGCACATAGTAACTGTCAATTGTTCTTACAATGTTACCTTTGTATCCTTGGTCTGTTTCCCTGAGATCAATCACAGTAATTGGTTTAAAATTTAAATCCCACAGGCGTACACAGCCATCGCGGCCTCCAGTGGCAAATCCCTCCTCACAGGCATTCATACTGAAGATTCCTGCCTGGGAGATAAAGCATGGATTGTGTCAGGAATGTGCATATATGTGTGCGTAGGTTTGAGGCACTGGGATGTCTGCTAAATTTGGAATAAAAAAAAATGTAGGAGGTTGAAATTTTACTATCTTGTATACTGCAATGTGTCAAAGGTGTAATCACCAAGCATTATTAGACAACATCAAGGTACGGAAAGGTTATGTCCCCAGGAAAAAGTTCTGAATTTATCAGAATTTGACCAGCAATACTCACATTGTCTTTTTAATTTAATCTGCAGACTGCCCCAGTATTGACGTCTCATTTTTTGTGATCTTTGGCTAAACTGGAGTGTTTGATTTTGGCTAAACTCTAGTGGAATCTGCACCCAGTGTGCCCCGGAAGCTGTCTATGATGGAGGATGTGCACCCAGTTCTGTGAATTTAATATTCAAGATTTTTAATACTCCCCAGGGAAAATATATTTTTGTAATACAAACAGATCAGCTTTGTTGAGATAATTTTACCTCCAAACCAAAGCAGACCCAAAACACTGGGCAATAGCTTCCAGACACAAGAACAATTGTTCAGTTTAATATGTGTGTGTGTGTGAGTGTATGAGTGTATGCGTGTATGTGTGTCTGTATATGTGTATGTATGTGCGTGGGGGGTATGTGTGTATGTCTGGGTGTGTGTCTGTGTGTATGTCTGGTTGTGTGTATGTATGTGCGTGTGGGGGGTATGTGTGTGTCTAGGTGTGTGCTTGCGTACGTGCATGAGTGTGTGTGTGTATCATGTATGTGCGTATGGGGAGGTATGGGTGTCTGTGTGAGTCTAGGTGTGTGCGTTTGCATGTGAGTGTGTGCTCTGAGTGGCGGACAGCAATCAACCCGATCAGATACGTTCGGGTTGATTAACACCCCTTGCTAGCGCGAATCTGTAGAGGAGGCATTGCACAAGCAGTTCACTAGAACTGCTTGTGCAATGCTAAATGCAGACAGGGTAAAACGATACAGCGTATAATGTCCGCCAGGCATTAATAAATCGGCCCCAAAGTTCCTGGTTTCCTTTGCTGTGGCCAGTTATGAAGAGATTCTGATTTAAGCAATCACTGTGTAGCATGTTGTAGGTTCGGTAGTTATTTGACTATAGGTGAACAGTTGATTTATAAGTAAGTTTTAAGCATTAATGAGTATTTGATTCAGTATAAACCATACCACTTGCTCTGGAAATCTGCAGCTGTTAACATGGTTTCTGCTTGTACTTACAGCATGCGCTCCTTGAATTGTACGTGCAAGGTTCAATCCTTTCCAGACATATATATCTCCATTTAGCGCCCCAGAATAGGTCACTTCATCCTTTGCACAGGCCAGGCACAGAATGGTCTGCAGATCACCCGTCTTCCCGAAAACACCGCGCTTCGGAGTCAGTGAGTTACCACACAAACTCCAGAACTGAAAATGAAATCACAATACTATTAAAACTTTATTTTACACGATTTTAACTTTGCATCTTGAAATGACATTTTACATTAAATATGTGCGCGTAGAATTCATTTTTTATCCAGAATACTTTAAACTTTATAGAAAAAATGTGGGTTTCATATCCCTTTAAAGTTTAAAGGGATATGAAACCCAAAATTTTTCTTTCATAATTCAGATAGAGCATACAATTTTAAACAAAATTCCAATTTACTTCTATTATCGAATTTGCTTCATCCTTTAGATATCCTTTGTTCAAGACATAGCAATACACATGAGTGAGCCTATCACACGAGTCATCTATGTGCAGCCAACAATCAGCAGCGACTGAGCCTATTTAGATATGCTTTTCAACAAAGGATTTCAAGAGAATGAAGCAAATTGGATAATAAAAGTGAATTGAAAAGTTGATTAAAATTAAATGCTCTTTGCAAATCATGAAAGAAAAAAATGTGGGTTTCATGTGCCTTTAAAGGGACAGTCAAGTCCAAAATAAACTTTCATTATTCAAATATAGCGTGTAATTTTAAACAACTTTCCAATTTACTTTTATAACCAATTTTGCTTTGTTCTCTTGTTATTCTTAGTTGAAAACTAATCCTAGGAGGCTTATATACTAATTTGTTAGACCTTGAAGGCCGCCTCTAATCTGAATGCATTTTGACAGTTCTTCACCACTAGAGGGCATTAGTTCATGTGTGTCAAATAGATAACATTGAGCTCAGGCTTGTGAAGTTACCTAGGAGTCAGCACTGATTGGCTAAAATGCAAGTCTGTCAAAAGAACTGAAATAAGGGGACAGTTTCTGCAGGGGGCGGCATTGCACAAGCAGTTCACAAGAACTGCTTGTGCAATGATAAATGCAGACAGCGTATGCTGTCAGCATTTATCGATGTGCGGCGGACATTGTATCATGTCTGTCCGCACTTTAATAAATCGTCCCCAAGGTATTTACAGGGTAAAACGTGTATTATTATAACTGTGTTGGTTATGCAAAATTGGGGAATGGGTTACAAAAGGATTATCTATCTTTTTAAACAACAACAATTCTGGTGTTGACTGTCCCTTTAAATAAGAATTGTACAAAGTAAGGTAAATTTTCAATTTGCTATTAGTTTGTATTATAAATTTGAATGCATACTATTGATAGGATTTATTATCCATACTTTGATTACAATTTTTACATTGAACATTCAATACTGCCAGTTTTACTGAGTACTATACAGTAATGCAGGTGTCTCATTCACGTACAGAAATATAGGTTAGCGATGTACAAAACTATCAAGGTAAAAATTACCATTAGTTAATCTTTTGAAGGATTTTAAAGCACTGACGGATCTTTAGACCAAGAATGCACCTACATTTTCAAAAGCCTGACATTCTGTAGGCAATGCTCTGAAGAACAATATGTACTTTATATCTCAGTCACATACTTCCCCCTAAAGTCTCATTCATCTTAGCTACAGGTCTCCTTTTCATCCATTTACTCCTCCCTTATAACTTACTATAAGAAATGTCCTATTTCTCCTTCCAAGGCCCTATTTTCAAAGCTGATTAATTCAGATAAAGGACACCATTAAAGGGACAGTAAACATTTCTGTTGTGCTGCTGTAGAATAACTTTTATAGAAGACGACCAGGAGACCTCGTTAATACTGTAACTATTGAATGTCTCCAGATCATCCCAAAGTTATTTAACTTTCCTAAAAAAAAATAAAAAAAAATGTATGGGCTCTATACCTTGGCATTAGCAGTGGCATTTTTATGGGGGTGCTTTGCACCTCCAAATGCACGTGTAACACATCAGTTGAGCTGCAACGGGCTCCATATTTTATGGGTGCTGTGTCTTCACCGCCTTTGTTAGCCCCCACTATAATTAAGTTCCCGAACCGCTACAAAACCCATCCAATCAGTATAATGCAGCAAATGAAATAAGGGACTGTTGCTGCTGTAGTGCCAACACCCTCTATCATTCTAACTGCAAATTATCCACGTTTCCTTGAAGCAGACAATATTCTGGCTTGTGATGAACTCAAACTTCCACTTTTGTGGGTGACCACCTAGAAGCAGGTATACTCTTGAATAAGGGGAAGCATGGGGGAATTTCTAAGTAACTATTTAACCCCTTAATGACCAGCAATCTACCCTGTACGTCGCTGGCCTTTCAATGGGATGTGTTTTTTAATAGCATGGTCCCGCCGCCAGCAGCAAGACAGCGCCATTTTAGCAGAAGTGCAGGAGGAAGGGAGGGTCTACTATTGCAGTTTTGCTGATCGCAGCAACACACGTGCTATTACAGCCAGACAATCCCTTATCGACCAGCGACGTGCAAGGTACGGTCGTTAAGGGGTTACAAGGGCAAACACTAAAAATAGGAGCACAAGAACGGTGGGAATTTTTGAAAGGTGACATTTTAGATGCATCTGGCGTTCTAGATAAGTAGCACGTGTGCAAAAGATAAACACAGTCAGATGATGATATGGAGATATGGGGATTCCAAAAAAAAAAATCCAAAAACATAAGGCAGTTTATTAGAAGGCTAAGGATTGTGCAGAAGAGGTGATAGCGCAGTCAGTGAGAAATAGGGAGGCAATCTGCTTGAGATGTATCAGTGAAAGGCAAAAGACTAAGGGACCCAATGATCGAAAGTACTGTGCGGCGGTGATATATTTAAAAGGGATCCAACGCAATGTCGAGAATCCTGGCAAAATATTCAAAGGCAGCATCACAGATGGGTGTCTCACATTCAAGCATCAGTGTGCGGCAGTGACCGCATGAAGAGGACCTCTCTAAGTATATTTTTTAAAGTTAAAGGGACAGTAAACACCAGAATTTTTTTTGTTTAAAAAGAAAGATAATCCCTTTATTACCCATTCCCCAGTTTTGCATAACAAAACAGTTATATAAATACACTTTTTACCTCTGTGATTACCTTGTATCTATGGCTCTGCAAACTGCCCGAGCGGGGTTATCAATTGTAATATCAGCCTGATGAAACGACCGGAAGGTCGAGAAACGCGTTGCTGTTTCTATTCTATGTTTTAAACAGTGTTTTCAAACGGCTTTTAAATAAAACTGTATATACGATATCCCCGCTCTCCGTATATCGTTTTTTGGTTGGCCCGGTAACCTGCCTTTCACCTTAAGGGCTCCTAGGTACTGATCCTATCACAGACGTTGTGTGCCTCTGACGCTCTGACTTCTGTTGCTGCGGATTGGACCCTGGATTGCCGGATCTATCCTCCCATTGGACCGTCTGGCGGACGACTAAGGTTCCGTCCTGCTTAGTGTGGCATACGTATATGCCAACACTTTTGTGAGTACCCTGACTGTCTGTGTTGTCCTGTCTCCTGTTCTCGTTGTTACACCACGATACTGTCCCATAAGGCGCCTCTATTTTTATCTGCTCCCACAGATTTGTTGTCACCTTTTCCTTTCAAGAGTGCTGCCGTCTACTTTGGATACCGACTGCTACCGCCTTCGTTGGTTGCTGGCTGCTCCAGGAACTTTTTCCATCTTGAAACTGTTTTTGTGAGTCAAGTACTGACCGCCATTTGTGCGCACCTCCGTAGGATATATCCCCTTATTTCAGTTCTTTTGACAGACTTGCATTTTTAGCCAATCAGTGCTTGCTCTAGTAGCTTCACGTGCCTGAGCTCAATGTTATCTATATGAAACACATGAACTAACGCCCTCTAGTGGTGAAAAACTGTCAAAATGCTTTCAGATTAGAGGCGGCCTTCAAGGTCTAAGAAATTAGCACATGAACCTCCTAGATTTAGCTTTCCACTAAGAATACCAAGAGAACAAAGCAAAATTGGTAATAAAAGTAAATTGAAAAGTTGTTTAAAATGACATGCCCTATTTAAATCAAGATTTGTTTTGACTTTACTGTCCCTTTAAGTTGTTGGGGTTTTTTTTAAGTATTTTTTTGGGGCACAAGAGCTATGTTCACTTTAGGGCACTGCCCTACCAAATGCCCTTCTAAGGGTAATGCCCAACTTAATTTCCTTTTCATAGCAATTTTTAGAGTAGTTTTTTTTAAATAGGCTTTTTTGGGGGGCGTGCATGGGGGGTTAATTTTATTGTAGGATGGGGTATCATTTCTTTTAGAAAAAGATCTAAGTCACTTTAGGGCAATGCCCTACAAAAAGCCCTTCTAAAGACTATTGCTATAGTAAGTGATATTGTTAGTATAGGGTTTTTTATTTTCAGGTGCATTCCTCAGTTTTAATATAGACATAACTGTGGGTTTTTTATTTTTGTTAGTGCTGTTTTTTTTCTGTAATGTTAGGTTTTTGTATTTTATTTTAAATGATCACACGCCTGCAAATGGGCAATTACAAGCTGCTGGTTATTGCTACCGCAATCGCTCCGAAAATTTACCAGAGATTTTCTAAAAGTGTTCCAAATGCCCTCAAAATAGAGGGCATTATATTTTTTAATAAAAAAAAAATGTACCATTTTGGGGCTTTAAAGTTGGTGAGAGTGGAGAGTTAAAACGGTACTGAAAAGTGCCTTTACATTGCGGTCTGCAATGTAAATATATATGTGTTGGGGGGTTGTGGTGGTGTAGGGGTTAATATTTTAGGGATTTGGTTAGGTCTTTCGATTATGGCAGAATAGGGGTTAATAATGTAGGTTGTGCTGGGGGTGAGGGTGCATAAGGGGTTAATAGTTTATTTTAGTATTACATTTGTATAAAATGATATTGATATACATTGTCATGTATAATGCATTTTATTTTAGATATTGTATCTAATTTAAAACATAGTTATTATTGTTCATTTTACTATTTTAAGCATAAAGATATCATTTAAATTATATATTTATGTTTAAAATAATAAAATGAACAAGCAAAAATAACTACAATATACAATACTTACAATAATATGCATTATACATGATAATGTATATCCTTTTAACATTGTATATAAATGTAGAGACATAACTCCTATAGTTATAATAGGGAGTTGTTCTTTTTTATACTTTCTTAGGTAGATTGCAGACATTACGTAGGTGTAAGGAGTTTGCTGGGTGTTTCAGGGGAGTGAAGCTAATATATGATGCAGGTGTAGGTGGTATTAGGGAGTTAGCTGGGCATCCTAGGGTGAGTATAGCTTAAATATGACGTAGGTGTAGGCGTTCTGTGGGAGTTAGCTAAGCATTCCAGGGGGAGTAACCTGTACCTTGATTGGGATACATCGTCAGCAGTGAGATATATTATAATCTCTGAAGTACAGGTTACAAGTAGGGTGTCAGAAATGTTTGTCTTGCCATCTTTTAGTGCCAAGACTTTCCAGTGTGCGGCAGATAGTGTAGGTTTAGTGATAGCTAGGTTACACAGGCATTATTTGAAGTGTTCCGACACAGAAACTGTGTTTAGTTTCAGTGAGTGCACTATCAGTGCAGTGAAGGAACACTTCAAATATGTGCCCCCCCCCACGCCCAAAAAAGAGACAAGTAGCAATGTTGGCGATATTCTGCTGATGTAGCGCTCCCCTTTATATCCTATGGGAGACACATTTCTACTTGCCGGCACTTTGCGAATCTGTCCCTTTTATTAGGATATATTGACAGACAGACTACAAGGCCAACGAGGCCATAAAGGCAGTTTTTTTTCGTCGGTCAGCCAATGCTTTAAATATTGGGGCCGAAGGGAGGAACAGGGAGGATCTCAATCATTACCTTTGTTCAAGCTTTACTAAAGATTCTGAAGATAGAACAACTACATTAAGGGGCGCTACTAAAAAAAGAGCTTAGCACTAATCTTTTTTTTACAGAGGGTGGGGTTTTATTGACATTATCAAAAATAAAATTTAAAAACTCTGTGGATCCAAATAAAATTCATCTAAGGGTTTTGAAGGAACTGTGCTAGCTGCCCCATTAGCTCACCAAGGCCTAGATTTAGAGTTGGGCGGTAGCCGTCAAAACCAGCGTTAGAGGCTCCTAACGCTGGTTTTAGGCTACCGCCGGTATTTGGAGTCAGTCAGGAAAGGGTCTAACGCTCACTTTCCAGCCGCAACTTTTCCATACCGCAGATCCTCTTACGTCATTTGCGTATCCTATCTTTTCAATGGGATCTTTCTAACGCCGGTATTTAGAGTCGTGGCTGAAGTGAGCGTTAGAAATCTAACGACAAAACTCCAGCCGCAGAAAAAAGTCAGTAGTTAAGAGCTTTCTGGGCTAACGCCGGTTTATAAAGCTCTTAACTACTGTGCTCTAAAGTACACTAACACCCATAAACTACCTATGTACCCCTAAACCGAGGTCCCCCCACATCGCCGCCACTATATTTAAATTTTTTAACCCCTAATCTTCCGCTCCGTACACTGCCGCCAACTACGTTATCCCTATGTACCCCTAATCTGCTGCCCCTAACACCGCTGACCCCTATATTATATTTATTAACCCCTAATCTGCCGCCCCCGCTATCGCTGACCCCTGCATATTATTATTAACCCCTAATCTGCCGCTCCGTACACCACCGCCACCTACATTATAGCTATGTACCCCTAATCTGCTGCCCCTAACACCGCTGACCCCTATATTATATTTATTAACCCCTAATCTGCCCCCCTCAACGTCGCCTCCACCTGCCTACACTTATTAACCCCTAATCTGCCGAGCGGACCGCACCGCTACTATAATAAAGTTATTAACCCCTAATCCGCCTCACTCCCGCCTCAATAACCCTATAATAAATAGTATTAACCCCTAATCTACCCTCCCTAACATCGCCGACACCTAACTTCAATTATTAACCCCTAATCTGCAGACCTAATCTCGCCGCTACTGTAATAAATGTATTAACCCCTAAAGCTAAGTCTAACCCTAACACTAACACCCCCCTAAGTTAAATATAATTTAAATCTAACGAAATAAATTAACTCTTATTAAATAAATTATTCCTATTTAAAGCTAAATACTTACCTGTAAAATAAACCCTAATATAGCTACAATATAAATTATAATTATATTATAGCTATTTTAGGATTTATATTTATTTTACAGGTAACTTTGTATTTCTTTTAACTAGGTACAATAGCTATTAAATAGTTAAGAACTATTTAATAGCTAAAATAGTTAAAATAATTACAAATTTACCTGTAAAATAAATCCTAACCTAAGTTACAATTAAACCTAACACTACACTATCAATAAATAAATTGAATATAATACCTACAATTACCTACAATTAAACCTAACACTACACTATCAATAAATAAATTAAATAAAATACCTACAATTACCTACAATTAAACCTAACACTACACTATCAATAAATGAATTAAATACAATACCTATAAATAACTACAATTAAATAAACTAACTAAAGTACAAAAAATAAAAAAGAACTAAGTTACAAAAAACTAAAAAAATATTTACAAACATTAGAAAAATATTACAACAATTTTAAACTAATTACAACTACTCTAAGCCCCCTAATAAAATAACAAAGCCCCCCAAAATAAAAAAATGCCCTACCCTATTCTAAATTTAAAAAGTTCAAAGCTCTTTTACCTTACCAGCCTTGAACAGGGCCCTTTGCGGGGCATGCCCCAAGAAATTCAGCTCTTTTGCCTGTAAAAAAACACATACAATACCCCCCCCAACATTACAACCCACATACCCCTAATCTAACCCAAACCCCCCTTAAATAAACCTAACACTAAGCCCCTGAAGATCTTCCTACCTTATCTTCACCTCACCGGGTATCACCGATCGGTCCTGGCTCCAAAATCTTCATCCAACCCAAGCGGGGGCTGGCGATCCATAATCCTGGAATCAGCCAATCGGATTGAACTTGATTCTGATTGGCTGATTCCATCAGCCAATCAGAATTTTCCTACCTTAATTCCGATTGGCTGATAGAATCCTATCAGCCAATCGGAATTCGAGGGACGCCATCTTGGATGACGTCCCTTAAAGGAACCATCATTCTTCAGTTGGACGTCTTCGGAAGAAGATTGGTCCGCGCTGGAGGTCTTCACGATGGAGCCGTTCCTCATCGGATGAAGATAGAAGATGCCGCTTGGATCAAGATGGTTGCCGGTCTGGATCGCCTCTTCTTCCCGGATAGGATGAAGACTTTGGAGCCTCTTCTGGACCTCTTCAGCCGCAGGATTATGGATCGCCAGCCCCCGCTTGGGTTGGATGAAGATTTTGGAGCCAGGACCGATCGGTGATACCCGGTGAGGTGAAGATAAGGTAGGAAGATCTTCAGGGGCTTAGTGTTAGGTTTATTAGGGGTACATAGGGATAATGTAAGTAGCGGCGGTTTACGGAGCGGCAGATTAGGGGTTAAAAAAAATATGCAGGGGTCAGCGATTGCGGGGGCGGCAGAATAGGGGTTAATAATTGTTAGGTTAGGGGTGTTTAGACTCGGGGTACATGTTAGAGTGTTAGGTGCAGATGTAGGAAGTGTTTCCCCATAGCAAACAATGGGGCTGCATTAGGAGCTGAACGCGGCTTTTTTGCAGGTGTTAGGTTTTTTTTCAGCTCAAACAGCCCCATTGTTTTCTATGGGGGAATCGTGCACAAGCACGTTTTTGAAGCTGGCCGCGTTCGTAAGCACCGCTGGTATCGAGAGTTGAAGTTGCGGTAAATATGCTATACGCTCCTTTTTTGGAGCCTAACGCAGCCATTCTGTGAACTCTAAATACCAGCGGTATTTAAAAGGTGCGGCCAGAAAAAAGCCAGCGTAGCTAACGCACCCCTTTGGCCGCTGAACTCTAAATCTAGGCGCTAGTTAATCAATCATTATAGATACAAGTTATCTACTTGCAGCAGAAATAGCAAGGTTCTTATGTCACTTAACCTCTTCACTACTGGGAACTTGCCCAAATTACCAGAGAATTTTAAGCATTTTTGCTATCACTTCATTTAACAAGAAATTGTTTTTTTATTTCCCTACCAAAACTATTTTTTTTTAAGTAGACAACCCAAGGTATTGATCTAGGCTCATTTTGGTATATTTCATGCCACTATTTCACCACCAGATGCAATCATATTAAAAAAATAATTACATTTTTCACAAATATTAGGTTTCTCACTGACATTATTTACATACCACTTGTAAAAGCTTCTCTGCGATCCCCTTTGTTCAGAAATAGCAGACATACATGGTTTTGCCATCGCTTTTTTGGTAATTAGAAGGCCGCTAATTGCAGCAGTGCACCACACTTCTATTATTCTTGGCAGTGAAGGGGTTAATCAGGCAGCTTGTAAGGTTAATTTTAGCTTTAGTGTAGAAATTACCCTCACACCTGACACCTCCCACCCCCTGATCCCTCCCAAACAGCTCTCTTATCTCCCCCCCCACACACACTGGTCACCACCATCTTAGTTACAGGCAGACAGTCTGCAGTTTAGGGTTTTGTTATTATTATTATTTATTTTTAAAAAAACGTATGCAGTGCAGTGATCCTCCTAAACCCTCCCACCTCCTTGATCCCCCCCCAAATAGCTCTTTAACCCTCCCACTAATTGAGGCATATTTTTAAATTTTATTACATTTTTAAATTTTATTACATTTTTTTAATTTTTCTTTTTCTGAAGTGCAGTGGTCCGAACCGCCTCCCCCATTCCAGCGATCATTAGCTAGGGTCCCTAACCCCCTGCCCCACATTTTTTCTGCAGTGTAGCTCCCCATCCCTCCCTCTCCCTTCATTTTTTTTTTCTGCAGTATAGGGCTCATCACACTTCCTCCCCCTCGCTCCGCCCCTCGTCTGACCACCCATCTCCTGTTTTCCCCTCACACCCCCTGCCGGCACCAGCAGATGATCGTTACAGATGGTGACACATGCACCAATCGTGCTCTGATTTCATATGCGGGCCGATGCCTGAAGCTCAAGAACTCCAGCTCTCGGCTGTAGCTTTACAGCCGAGAATATTTGAGTTTCCTGCAGCTTGGACGTATATATACGTCATGTGGTACAATGAGCTTTGTATTGTATGACATATATATATATATATATATATATATACACGTCCAAATGGGCTAAGGGTAAATAGATCACAAGTTAGGCCTCATCTTGAATAATGTGTACAGTTCTGGATGCCATATCTCTAGAAGCATATAAATAAACTGGAATCTGTTCAAATGAGAGCTACTAAAATGGTACATGGTCTAAAAATATAAAACTTACAAAGAAAGGCTCAATGACCTAAACAAATAGCTTAGAGGTGAGAAGGAAAAACATAATTTATGCTTACCTGATAAATTTATTTCTCTTGTAGTGTATCCAGTCCACGGATCATCCATTACTTGTGGGATATTCTCCTTCCCAACAGGAAGTTGCAAGAGGATCACCCACAGCAGAGCTGCTATATAGCTCCTCCCCTAACTGCCATATCCAGTCATTCGACCGAAACAAGCCGAGAAAGGAGAAACCATAGGGTGCAGTAGTGACTGAAGTTTAATTAAAATTAAGACCTGCCTTAAAAGGACAGGGCGGGCCGTGGACTGGATACACTACAAGAGAAATAAATTTATCAGGTAAGCATAAATTATGTTTTCTCTTGTTAAGTGTATCCAGTCCACGGATCATCCATTACTTGTGGGATACCAATACCAAAGCTTAAGTACACGGATGATGGGAGGGACAAGGCAGGAACTTAAACAGAAGGAACCACTGCCTGTAGAACCTTTCTCCCAAAAACAGCCTCCGAAGAAGCAAAAGTATCAAATTTGTAAAATTTTTAAAAGGTATGAAGCGAAGACCAAGTCGCAGCCATGCAAATCTGTTCAACAGAGGCCTCATTTTTAAAGGCCCAGGTAGAAGCCACAGCTCTAGTAGAATGAGCTGTAATTCTTTCAGGGGGCTGCTGTCCAGCAGTCTCATATGCTAAACGGATTATACTCCGAAGCCAAAAAGAAAGAGAGGTTGCCGAGGCCTTTTGACCTCTCCTCTGTCCAGAGTAAATAACAAACAGGTGAGATGTTTGGCGAAAATCTTTAGTAGCCTGCAAGTAAAACTTCAATGTACGGACTACGTCTAGATTATGCAAAAGACGTTCCTTCTTTGAAAAAGGATTAGGGCATAATGATGGAACAACAATCTCTTGATTGATATTCTTGTTAGAAACCACCTTAGGTAAAAACCCAGGTTTTGTACACAGAACTACTTTATCTGATTGAAAGATCAGATAAGGAGAATCACAATGTAAGGCAGATAACTCTGAGACTCTTCGAGCCGAGGAAATAGCCATCAGAAAAAGAACTTTCCATGATAGAAGTTTGATATCAATAGAATGAAGGGGTTCAAACGGAACCCCTTGAAGAACTTTAAGAACCAAGTTTAAGCTCCATGGGGGAGCAACAGGTTTAAACACAGGCTTAATTCTAACTAAAGCCTGACAAAATGCCTGAACGTCTGGAACTTCTGCCAGACGCTTGTGCAAAAGAATAGACAGAGCAGAAATCTGTCCCTTTAAAGAACTAGCTGATAGTCCTTTGTCCAAACCCTCTTGGAGGAAGGACAATATCCTAGGAATCCTAACCCTACTCCATGAGTAATTCTTGGCTTCACACCAATGAAGATATTTACGCCAAATCTTGTGGTAAATTTTCCTGGTGACAGGCTTTCGTGCCTGTATTAAGGTATCAATTACTGACTCGGAGAAGCCACGCTTTGATAGGATCATGCGTTCAATCTCCATGCAGTCAGTCTCAGAGAAAGTAGATTTGGATGATTGAAAGGACCTTGTATTAGAAGGTCTTGTCTCAGAGGCAGAGTCCATGGTGGAAAGGATGACATATCCACTAGGTCTGCATACCAGGTCCTGCGTGGCCATGCAGGCGCTATCAATATCACCGATGCTCTCTCCTGTTTGATTTTGGCAATCAGACGAGGGAGCAGAGGAAACGGTGGAAACACATAGGCCAGGTTGAAGAACCAAGGCGCTGCTAGAGCATCTATCAGTGCCGCTTCTGGGTCCCTGGACCTGGATCCATAACAAGGAAGCTTGGCGTTCTGGCGAGACACCATGAGATCCAGTTCTGGTTTGCCCCAACGGAGAACCAATTGAGCAAACACCTCCGGATGGAGTTCCCACTCCCCCGGATGAAAAGTCTGACGACTTAGAAAATCCGCCTCCCAGTTCTCTACCCCTGGGATATGGATAGCTGATAGGTGGCAAGAGTGAGTCTCTGCCCAGCGAATTATCTTAGAGACTTCTGACATCGCTAGGGAACTCCTGGTCCCCCCTTGATGGATGATGTAAGCCACAGTCGTGATGTTGTCCGACTGAAATCTGATGAACCTCAGTGTTGCTAACTGAGGCCAAGCTAGAAGAGCATTGAATATTGCTCTTAACTCCAGAATATTTATTGGGAGGAGTTTCTCCTCCTGAGTCCATGAACCCTGAGCCTTCAGGGAGTTCCAGACTGCACCCCAACCTAGAAGGCTGGCGTCTGTTGTTACAATGGTCCAATCTGGCCTGCGAAAGGTCATACCTTTGGACAGATGGACCCGAGATAACCACCAGAGAAGAGAATCTCTGGTTTCCTGATCCAGATTTAGTAGAGGGGACAAATCTGTGTAATCCCCATTCCACTGACTGAGCATGCATAATTGCAGCGGTCTGAGATGCAGGCGCGCAAATGGCACTATGTCCATCGCCGCTACCATTAAGCCTATTACTTCCAAGCACTGAGCCACCGTGGGGCGCGGAATGGAGTGAAGAACATGGCAAGCATTTAGAAGTTTTGATAACCTGGATTCCGTCAGGTAAATTTTCATTTCTATAGAATCTATCAGAGTCCCTAGGAAGGAAACCCTTGTGAGAGGAGATAGAGAACTCTTTTTCTTCGTTCACTTTCCACCCATGCTACCTCAGAAATGCCAGAACTATCTCTGTATGAGACTTGGCAATTTGAAAGCTTGACGCCTGTATCAGGATGTCGTCTAGGTAAGGAGCCACCGCTATGCCTCGCGGTCTTAGAACCGCCAGAAGTGAGCCCAGAACCTTTGTAAAAATTCTTGGGGCTGTAGCCAACCCGAATGGAAGAGCTACAAACTGGTAATGCCTGTCTAGAAAGGCAAACCTCAGGAACCGATGATGATTCTTGTGGATCGGAATGTGAAGGTAGGCATCCTTTAAGTCCACTGTGGTCATGTACTGACCCTCTTGGATCATGGGTAAAATGGTTCAAATAGTTTCCATCTTGAATGATGGAACTCTGAGGAATTTGTTTAGGATCTTTAGATCCAAAATTGGTCTGAAGGTTCCCTCTTTTTTGGGAACCACAAACAGATTTGAATAAAACCCCTGTCCTTGTTCTGTCCGCGGAACTGGATGGATCACTCCCATTACAAGGAGGTCTTGCACGCAGCTTAGGAATGCCTCTTTCTTTATCTGGTTTGCAGATAATCTTGAAAGGTGAAATCTCCCTTGTGGGGGAGAAGCTTTGAAGTCCAGAAGATATCCCTGAGATATGATTTCCAACGCCCAGGGATCCTGAACATCTCTTGCCCACGCCTGGGCGAAGAGAGAGAGTCTGCCCCCTACTAGATCCGTTATCGGATAGGGGGCCGCTCCTTCATGCTGTCTTGGAGGCAGCAGCAGGCTTTCTGGCCTGCTTGCCCTTGTTCCAGGACTGGGTAGGTTTCCAGGCCTGCTTAGATTGAGGAAAAGTTCCCTCTTGTTTTGAAGTAGAGGGAGCTGATCCTGCACCTGCCTTGAAATTTCGAAAGGCACGAAAATTAGACTGTTTGGCCTTTGATTTGGCCCTGTCCTGAGGAAGGGTATGACCCTTACCTCCAGTAATGTCAGCAACAATTTCTTTCAAACCAGGCCCGAATAAGGTCTGCCCCTTGAAAGGAATGCTTAGTAATTTAGACTTTGAAGTCACATCAGCTGACCAGGATTTAAGCCATAGCGCCCTACGCGCCTGGATGGCGAATACGGAATTCTTAGCCGTTAGTTTAGTCAAATGAACAATGGCATCAGAAACAAATGAGTTAGCTAGCTTAAGTGTTCTAAGCTTGTAAATAATTTCAGTCAATGGAGCTGTATGGATGGCCTCTTCCAGGGCCTCAAACCAGAACGCCGCTGTAGCAGTGACAGGCGCAATGCATGCAAGGGGCTGTAAAATAAAACCTTGTTGAATAAACATTTTCTTAAGGTAACCCTCTAATTTTTTATCCATTGGATCTGGAAAAGCACAACTGTCCTCAACCGGGATAGTGGTACGCTTTGCTAAAGTAGAAACTGCTCCCTCCACCTTAGGGACTGTCTGCCATAAGTCCCGTGTAGTGGCATCTATTGGAAACATTTTTCTAAATATAGGAGGTGGGGAAAAGGGCACACCGGGTCTATCCCACTCCTTACTAATAATTTCTGTAAGCCTTTTAGGTATTGGAAAAACATCAGTACTCACCGGCACTGCATAGTATTTATCCAGCCTACACAATTTCTCTGGCACTGCAAATGTGTCACAGTCATTCAGAGCAGCTAATACCTCCCCAAGTAACACACAGAGGTTCTCAAGCTTAAATTTAAAATTAGAAATCTCTGAATCAGGTCTCCCCGATTCAGAGACGTCACCCACAGACTGAAGCTCTCCGTCCTTAGGTTCTGCATATTGTGACGCAGTATCAGACATGGCTCTTACAGCATCTACGCGCTCTGTATCTCGTCTAACCCCAGAGCTATCGCGTTTGCCTCTCAATTCAGGCAATCTGGCTAATACATGTGACAGGGTATTATTCATGATTGCAGCCATGTCCTGCAAAGTAATCGCTATGGGCATCCCTGATGTACTTGGCGCCATATTAGTGTGCGTCCCTCGAGCGGGAGGCGAAGGGTCCGACACGTGGGGAGAGTTAGTCGGCATAACTTCCCCCTCGACAGACCCCTCTGGTGACAATTCTTTTATAGATAAAGACTGATCTTTACTGTTTAAGGTGAAATCAATACATTTAGTACACATTATCCTATGGGGCTCCACAATGGCTTTTAAACATAATGAACAAGTAGTTTCCTCTGTGTCAGACATGTTTGTACAGACTAGCAATGAGACTAGCAAGCTTGCAAAACACTTTAAACAAAGTTAACAAGCAATATAAAAAACGTTACTGTGCCTGTAAGAGAAACAAATTTTGGCAAAATTTGAAATAACAGTGAAAAAAGGCAGTTACACTAACAAAGTTTTTACAGTGTATGTAACAAGTTAGCAGAGCATTGCACCCACTTGCAAATGAATGATTAACCCCTTAATACAAAAAACAGATTAACAAAACAAAAATATGTTTTTTAAACAGTTATAACAACTGCCACAGCTCCTACTTTTGAAGCCTTTTGAGCCCATCAGAGATATCCTATAGCATGCAGGGGACTGCTGAGGGAAGCTGAATGTCACAGTTTGTAATTTTAACTGCACCAACTGTAACTTTTATACTATAACAGTGGAAAGCCTCAGGAAAACTGTTTCTAGCAAAAATAAAGCCAGCCATGTGGAAAAAAACTAGGCCCCAATAAGTTTTATCACCAAAGCATATATAAAAACGATTAAACATGCCAGCAAACGTTTTATATTACACTTTTATAAGAGTATGTATCTCTGTTAATAAGCCTGATACCAGTCGCTATTAAATCACTGCATTTAGGCTTAACTTACATTAATCCGGTATCAGCAGCATTTTTCTAGCAAGTTCCATCCCTAGAAATATGTTTACTGCACATACCTTATTGCAGGAAAACCTGCACGCCATTCCCTCTCTGAAGTTACCTCACTCCTCAGAATATGTGAAAACGGCAATGGATCTTAGTTACTTCTGCTAAGATCATAGAAATCACAGGCAGATTCTTCTTCTAATGCTGCCTTTGATAAAACAGTACACTCCGGTACCATTTAAAAATAACAAACTTTTGATTGAAGTTAAGAAACTAACTATAATACACCACTCTCCTCTTACTACGTCCATCTTTATTGAGAGTTGCAAGAGAATGACTGGGTATGGCAGTTAGGGGAGGAGCTATATAGCAGCTCTGCTGTGGGTGATCCTCTTGCAACTTCCTGTTGGGAAGGAGAATATCCCACAAGTAATGGATGATCCGTGGACTGGATACACTTAACAAGAGAAAGGGGTGATATGATAGAAACTGTTAAGTATATTAAGGGGCATAATAAAGTTGATGCTAAAATCATTATTCACAAAAGGAGCAACACCAGAATGCAAGGTCAAGATCTCAAGCTCAAGGGTAGCAGACTCAAAAGCAATATGCAAAAGCACTTCTTCACAGAAAGGGTAGTAGATTCATGCAATATACTTCCATTAGAGGTGAAAAAGGAAAACACCATATTTTATGGTTTTTGGTACTCATTTGTATTCAAATTCCATGTTTCTATATGCTCATCACCACAATACCTTTCCTTCTTCTCAAACCTTGGTGGGTTATTGACAGTCAACCCCTAACTCTCCCTAAACATTACATTTTAGTCTGTGGACACTCTTGATTTCTTAAAATAGAAAATAGAAAAACTTGCAAGGACATAGAAAACAAATAGTTAACAACTGCAGTTTCACAAAGTTAAGGTTCCTTCTCTGTCAGTTTACCAATGTCAGGTTCGTTGCCATGACATCAATTGAGAATGCTAGAACATTCAATACTGAAAAGCAAAGCAAAATACAAACACCTGTAAAAAAAAAAAGAGAAAAAAGCAAAGGAACTCTGAAAATAAAAAGATATTTAATACTTCAGTTAAAGTGTGTCATATTGGTGCCTGGATTGTTATGAGGTAATATAAACAAAGAAGTAAAAATGACCCTGAAAATCAAATAAAGTTGACATGAAAAGGAATCTTTATAAAGCTGCCACCTTTCATTCAGGCCAAACCCGAACACTCTTGTGCTGTGCACAGCACAGGAAATATTTTTTTGTTTTGTAGAGTACACACTACGTACAAGAGCAAATAAACACAAGCTCTCACATAGATATTCACACTCTCACACACACTCACACACACAAAGGGGACGATTTAACAAGGCCCAAATGGCCCCTAATCGTCCTGTTTCCGTGCGAGCCTTCAGGCTTGCCGGAAACAGGAGAGTTAAGAAGCAGTGGTCTTAATTCATATGCCTCCTCTGAGGCTGCAGACATCAATCTGCCTGATCGTGTACGATCGAGTTGATTGACACCCCTTGCTAGTGACTGGCATTGCACAAGCAGTTCACCAGAACTGCTTGTGCATTGTTAAATGCCGAGAGAACTGCTTGTGCAATGTTAAATGTCGACAGCGTATGCTACAGCGGATCATTGATCAACATTGATAAATCAGCCCTAGACTCACACACAAAGACACACTCACGCTCTCACACACTCACACACTAATACATATTCTCTCACCGACACTCTCACACACATACACAGAGACACTCGCTACACACACACACACACACACACACACACACACAGACAAACACAAAGACACACACTCTCACACCACAGCTAAGCAAAATGTAGGAGCCATCACTCAGTAAGAAAAACAGTACTAGTACAGTACTACTAGGCAGTGTATATTTTCCCCCCAAACCCGACGTTTTGCATGTCCGGATATCCCAGACTGTCAGGGTCATTCCTGGACAGGTGGCAACCCTAAATATTTATGATTATTGTACAACCCCAATTCCGAAAAATTTGGGACAGTATAGAAAATGCAAAAAAAACAAAACAAAAGGAGTAATTTGAAAATTCAATTTACCCTGTACTATATTGAAAATACATTATTAACATATTATTTGATGTTTTACTTTGTGAATTTAATATATATTTTTTTAAATATACACTCATTTCAAATCTGATGACTCTTTTTGTTTGTTTGTTTTTTTTGCATTTTCTATACTGTCCCAACATTTTGCGAATTGGGGTTTTAATTCACTATTTTCTGCTGCAAGCTTATACAGGTATACCCCGCTCATACAGCGGATTAGGGACCGGAGCCCCGCTGTAAAGTGAAAACCGCCTTAAAGTGAAACAAGGCAGTTTTAGCTTTCTTTTCAGTGTTTAAAATCTTGAAAACATGTTTGAACTAACATATATTAGGGGTGCAATAGTGCTATGTTTAGTTTAACACTAGCACAGCACAGTATTCAATTAGTATTCAATAAATACTGCACCTGTAAAATTGTGACAATTACTGTAGTAAAATTTACCAGACTATAGCACGGAGACAGATTGCACTGCAATGCTATAAACAGAGTGAACTAAGCATAAACAAATGGTGCCATTCACTTTTCTAGCAATCTCACAATGATTATAGCACTGTTTCAAAATCCTTGGAGGCTGAACTTCAGCTCCACAAAGCGCTGTATTAGCGAATCGCTGTAAAGTGAAGCGCTGTAAAGTGAGGTATACCTGTATAATAAAAAGTCACAAATTGTGAATATATCTGTCTAAGCCTAAACCAGCAAATTTAGAAGGAAGATATGTTGTGCTGAGTTTTTATATTGCTTCTTTGCAGCTAAATTGCTCCATACACTCAGCTTATAGTTTCCTATATTCACCTACTGTTTATACGTCTGCTTCCCCAATTGCCGATGTGACATTCCCAACCACTTGACACTCCCATACATTGAGTAAGTTGCATGACTACTTTGCCAGCTGCCCTTTTTATACTCTACTATTTTTTTATCTTTAAAGGGACAGTCTACAATAGAATTTGTATTGTTATAAAATATATATATAATCCCTTTATTACCCATTCCCCAGTTTTGCATAACCAACACAGTTATATTAATATACTTTTTACCTGTGTGATTACCTTGTATCTAAGCATCTTCTGACAGCCCCCTGATCACATGGCTTTTTATTTATTATCTATTGACTTGCATTTAGTATTGTGTTGTGCTAAATCTTAAGTAACTCCTCGGGCATGAACACAATGTTATCTATATGGCACACATTAACTAGCAGTCTCCTATTGTGAAAAGCAAATACAAAATCATGTGATAAGAGGCTGTCTGTAGTGGCTTAGAAACAGGCAGAAATTTAGAGGTGTAAATGTTATAAAGTATATTAATATATAAATGTTGGTTGTGCAAAGCTGGGGAATGGGTAGTAAAGGCGATATCTATCTTTTTAAACAATAACAACTTTAGTGTAGACTGTCCCTTTAATACCAAAGACAAATTATTCTAATGGTTCTAATTTTGAGAATACTGTGTTTGTCATCATCTATGTAATTGTTACATAATTCCCTCAATGCCACAAATAGAAATGTCCCTACTTCTGTGCCAAATAAACCCCTGCCAACTTCCATCAAAAACAACAATACTGATATAGAAATATGTAGTGAGTGTAAGAGTTAAATGATAAAGTATAGTTGTGGTAAATTATAACCAGAGATGCACTGTGGACAACGAATAAATACTTAGATTAACTAAGTTACAAGAAGAAATCAAGAGACAAAGAGAGTCTGCGGTGCAAAAATGCACTAAGTGCTCTATCTTTTATCAAGACAGAAAGAAAAAGGAAACAACATAGAATGCAGTTTCTATTATTTAAAATTGCCTATTTGGCATTCAGCCAAGCTGTACACAGCAAGTGCAAGTTAAAGGGACACTCAACTCAAAAGAAACTTTGATTATTCAGATAGAGCAGTAGTTTTAATACTCTTTCCAATTGACTTCCAATATCAAATTTGGCACAGTCTTTTGATACACACACTTTCTCGGGAACACGCTCCTACTGAGCATGTGCAAAAGATCACAGGGTATACATATACTTGTCTGTGATTGGCTGATGTCTGTCATATAGTACAGGGGGCCGAAAAATGGTAGGAAAAAAAAATTGCCCGAAATTTTTTTTTTACTGCTTATTTGAAATTCAGAGTATGGGGCCAAATTATTAAGCTGTCAACCAGCTTATTCCACGCAAGCCTTCAGGAATTAAGAAGCTGCTCCTTAACTGGTCCACAACCTCTGAGGCGGCGGACAGCAATCAGCCTGAACAGATAAGATCGGGTTGTTAGACACCCCCTGCTAGCGGCCAATGGGCCACAAATGTGCAGGGGGCGGCATTGCACAAGCATTTCCCTAGAAGCGCTTGTGCAATGGTAAATGCCTACCTCTATGTGTCGGCTTGTGCAATGATAAATCTACCCCTATGTGTTATTACATTGTCTTTTAATTATGCACTTGTTAATTATATAATTCTACTGCAATGAGTGGTCCTTTAAAATTACATCATAGGAAATTAGATAGACAAATTTCACAAACATACTTATTAATATAGTCACAATGGGCCATAGCTCTAATTAGCAATTATACAAATATTTGTCATGGTGTAGCGCGATATGACTTTTCCGCGCGCGATGTGACCTTTTTGCAATCAATTTCCATTGCACTGGTATTGCAAGTCTTGAAAAAAGGTGATTGAAGCGCGCATTTGCCTTTTACACAACAGGTCTTCAGGTGCGTTAATCCATTTACGTTCAACTTAACATGAACACTAGATAGTGCGATTACAGTATTTTTTTGCATCCTGAGTTAACATAAGCTCGACAATTGTAATCTAGCCCATAGTTATATGCAAGCAATAGTGCAACCTTGCACACTTTTATGTCCATTTAACTAATGCTTATCAAAACTCAGTTGTAACCCCTGATGGTTTAACCTTTACCATACACTAATAACAATAAACCATGCCCTTAAAAGAGACTAACATTAGGTAAAAATACAAATGAAAAGGAAAAAAGACCAAATGTATCCAATATCCAAACTGATAATGGGGATTAGTACCCCTTAATATCAGACAAATGTTTACAGTTCTCTATCAGATTGACTTAGTCATTATCATTGTGTTAAAGGCAGGGGCGTATTAACGGAGAGGCCAACAAGGCCGGTGCCTATTACGACGGATTTTGGGGGGCGGCACTTGTCCACACCACAGTGACCACACTGCACTAACGCTGCTAACTTGCCAGCCTAGTTCCCCTATCTGCCGCACATTAAAGCTTGAGCCCGGGAGTCACGCACATGCGCAAGTGATCTCCCAGGCCAGGCGGCAATGGAAGTGAGACTGAGTAGTGACATTAACAAGAATATGAGGCCGGCGGCAGTGCAACACCAGAGAGATGGGGAACGGCCGGGAAAGTAAGGTATGCCAAGGTCGGAGGCCCTTTTTACTAGTGATCATAAAGGGACAATCAAGTCAAAATTAAAATTTTATGATTCAGATGGAGCATACAGTTGGAAACAGCTTACCAATTTATTTAATTTAACAAAATGTGCAGTCTTTTTTCATCACCTCCTACTGAGCATGTGCCAGAATTCACAGAATATATGTATATGCATTTGTGATTGGCTGATGGCTATCACATGATACATGAGTCGTGGAAATAGACATAACTGAAATTTGTCAGAAAAGGGGCCGATTTATCAAATGCCTGGTGGACATGATCCACTGTAGTGATCATGTCTGCCAGACAATGATAAGTGGCGACAGCATACACTGTTGGCATTTATCATTGCACAAGCAGTTCTGGTGAACTGCTTGTGCAATGCCGCCCCCTGCAGATTTGGGGTGTCAATCAACCCGATCGTCTGAGATCGGGCGGATTGATGTCCGCAGCCTTAGAGGCAGCGTACAAGTTAAGGAGCAGTGGTCTTAAAACCGCTGCTTCTTAACTCCTGTTTCCGGTGAGCCTGAAGGCTCACTCAGAAACATGGGTATATGGCCCCATTTGGGCCGTGATAAATCGGCCCCTAAGGGACCTATTTACTAAATGTCGGACGGACATGATCTGCTGTCGGCATTTAACGGCATTCTAGTGAAATGCTTGTGCAATGCCTCCCCCTGCAGATTTGCAGCCGCTAGCAGGGGGTGTCAATCATCCCTATCGTATCTGATCGGGAGGATTGCTGACCGCCACCTCAGAGGTGGCGGACGAGTTAAGGAGCATAACTCCTGATTCCAGTAAACCTTAAGGCTTGCGTGGAATAGGCAGCACTGACTGCTTAGTAAATCAGCCCTAAGTTTCTATAGCATTGTCTTTTTATCATGCATTTGTTGTCGACTATGCAAATCTACTTTATTTAATAGCCCTTTAAAGTATTGAAGAATGTGACTGCAAGCTTTCTGTTCTGCCCAATTAATTATTCTCTTTTTCATGTTTTATAGGGCTTAAAAACAGAATTTATGTTTACCTGATAAATTACTTTCTCCAACGGTGTGTCCGGTCCACGGCGTCATCCTTACTTGTGGGATATTCTCTTCCCCAACAGGAAATGGCAAAGAGCCCAGCAAAGCTGGTCACATGATCCCTCCTAGGCTCCGCCTTCCCCAGTCATTCGACCGACGTAAAGGAGGAATATTTGCATAGGAGAAATCATATGATACCGTGGTGACTGTAGTTAAAGAAAATAAATCATCAGACCTGATTAAAAAACCAGGGCGGGCCGTGGACCGGACACACCGTTGGAGAAAGTAATTTATCAGGTAAACATAAATTCTGTTTTCTCCAACATAGGTGTGTCCGGTCCACGGCGTCATCCTTACTTGTGGGAACCAATACCAAAGCTTTAGGACACGGATGATGGGAGGGAGCAAATCAGGTCACCTAGATGGAAGGCACCACGGTTTGCAAAACCTTTCTCCCAAAAATAGCCTCAGAAGAAGCAAAAGTATCAAATTTGTAAAAGTTGGTAAAAGTGTGCAGTGAAGACCAAGTCGCTGCCTTACATATCTGATCAACAGAAGCCTCGTTCTTAAAGGCCCATGTGGAAGCCACGGCCCTAGTGGAATGAGCTGTGATTCTTTCAGGAGGCTGCCGTCCGGCAGTCTCATAAGCCAATCTGATGATGCTTTTAAGCCAAAAAGATAGAGGTGTAGAAGTTGCTTTTTGACCTCTCCTTTTACCAGAATAAACAACAAACAAGGAAGATGTTTGTCTGAAATCCTTTGTAGCATCTAAATAGAATTTTAGAGCACGGACAACGTCCAAATTGTGTAACAAACGTTCCTTCTATGAAACTGGATTCGGACACAAAGAAGGTACAACTATCTCCTGGTTAATATTTTTGTTGGAAACAACCTTCGGAAGAAAACCAGGCTCAGTACGTAAAACCACCTTATCTGCATGGACCAGATAGGGCGGAGAACACTGCAGAGCAGATAACTCAGAAACTCTTCTAGCGGAAGAAATTGCAACCTAAAACAAAACTTTCCAAGATAATAACTTAATATCTACGGAATGTAAGGGTTCAAACGGAACCCCTTGAAGAACTGAAAGAACTAGATTAAGACTCCAGGGAAGAGTCAAAGGTCTGTAAACAGGCTTGATTCTAACCAGAGCCTGAACAAACGCTTAAACGTCTGGCACAGCTGCCAGCCTTTTGTGAAGTAAAACAGATAAAGCAGAGATCTGTCCCTTCAGAGAACTCGCAGAAAATCCTTTCTCCAAACCTTCTTGTAGAAAGGAAAGAATCTTAGGAATTTTTATCTTGTTCCATGGGAATCCTTTAGATTCACACCAACAGATATATTTTTTCCATATATTATGGTAAATTTTTCTAGTTACAGGCTTTCTAGCCTGAATAAGAGTATCTATTACAGAATCTGAAAACCCACGCTTTGATAAAATCAAGCGTTCAAACTCCAAGCAGTCAGTTGGAGGAAAACCAGATTCGGATGTTCGAATGGACCCTGAATAAGAAGGTCCTGTCTCAAAGGTAGCTTCCATGGTGGAGCCGATGACACATTCACCAGGTCTGCATACCAAGTCCTGCGTGGCCACACAGGAACTATCAAGGTCACCGAAGCCCTCTCCAGATTGATCCTGGCTACCAGCCTGGGAATGAGAGGAAACGGTGGGAATACATAAGCTAGGTTGAAGATCCAAGGTGCTACTATTGTATCCAATAGAGTCGCCTTGGGATCCCTGGATTTGGACCCGTAACAAGGGACCATGAAGTTCTGACGAGAGGCCATCAGAACCATGTCTGGAATGCCCCATAATTGAGTTATTTGGGCAAAGATTTCCAGATGGAGTTCCCACTCCCCCGGATGCTCCTCCATCGCCAGGGAACTCCTTGTTACCCCCTGATGGTTGATATATGTAACAGTCGTCATGATGTCTGATTGAAACCTTATGAATTTGGCCTTTGCTAGTCAAGGCCAAGCCTTGAGAGCATTGAATATCGCTCTCAGTTCCATTATGTTTATCGGGAGAAGAGAGTCTTCCCGAAACCATAGACCCTGAGTTTTCAGGGGTTCCCAGACCGCGCCCCAGCCCACCAGACTGGCGTCGGTCGTGACAATGACCTACTCTGGTCTTCGGAAGCTCATTCCCTGTGACAGGTTGTCCAGGGTCAGCCACCAACGGAGTGAATCTCTGGTTATTTGATCAACTTGTATCGTCGGAGACAAGTCTGTATAATCCCCATTCCACTGTCTGAGCATGCACAGGTGCAATGGTCTTAGATGAATTCGTGCAAAAGGAACTATGTCCATTGCCGCAACCATCAAACCTATTACTTCCATGGACTGCGCTATGGAAGGAAGAAGAACAGAATGAAGTACCTGACAAGAGCTTAGAAGTTTTGATTTTCTGGCCTCTGTCAGAAAAACCTTCATTTCTAAGGAAACTATTATTGTTCCCAAGAAGGGAACTCTTGTTGACGGGGACAGAGAACTTTTTTCTATGTTCACTTTCCACCTGTGAGATCTGAGAAAGGCTAGGACAATGTCCGTATGAGCCCTTGCTTTTGACAGAGACGACACTTGAATCAGGATGTCGTCCAAGTAAGGTACTACTGCAATGCCCCTTGGTCTTAGCTGCATGAAATTGGTTGTAGAAGGTAACCTTGCTGAACAAACATCTTTTTAAGCAAACCCTCTAACCTTTAATCCATAGGATCTTGAAAGCACAACTATCTTCTATAGGAATAGAAGTGCGTTTGCTTTCCAAAAACAACTGAGCATTAGAGGCGCGAAAATGAGGCTCTGTCTATGACTAGAAAAGGCCCCCAGTGAAAAAGGTGTCCAATACAGTGCCTGCCGTTTTTATTAAAACAATCCCCAATATTTAACAACTATTAAAAGTAATAATCTGCCAAATATACTTAGTAAAGTAATCGTTTTAGCCCAGAAAAATGTCTACCAGTTTTTTAAGCCCTAATGAAGCACTTTATTCTTTTACTTAAACTTAAGAAAATGGCTTACCGGTTCCCATAGGGAAAATGACAGCTTCCAGCATTACCGAGTCTTGTTAGAAATGTGTCATACCTCAAGCAGCAAAAGTCTGCTCACTGTTTCCCCCAACTGAAGTTAATTCCTCTCAACAGTCCTGTGTGGAAACAGCCATCGATTTTAGTAACGGTTGCTAAAATCATTTTCCTCTTACAAACAGAAATCTTCATCTCTTTCCTGTTTCAGAGTAAATAGTACATACCAGCACTATTTTAAAATAACAAACTCTTGATTGAAGAATAAAAACTACATTTAAACACCAAAAAACTCTAAGCCATCTCCGTGGAGATGTTGCCTGTACAACGGCAAAGAGAATGACTGGGGAAGGCGGAGCCTAGGAGGGATCATGTGACCAGCTTTGCTGGGCTCTTTGCCATTTCCTGTTGGGGAAGAGAATATCCCACAAGTAAGGATGACGCCGTGGACCGGACACACCTATGTTGGAGAAATATACAATTTCATTTTAAATGTGCAATAGAAATATTGCAGTTAATTCTATCTCTTATAAATCTAAATATAGAAGAATAAATTAAAGGGAAGACATTACCCATAAAGAATGCCAAGTAATATGCATAATGGAACAGTACCAGCATATACAGCCTAAATGCACCAATGGCGCTGAACCTTTGTCAGTAGATTTCTGCCAGTTATTTTTATGATGCTGTTTGAGAGTTGTGATAGCTGATAATAATTTCCAGTCTAAATGCTTTTTACTGCTTGGGTTTCCCACATCTTTTACTTAATAAGAAACCACATGTCACGGAGGAAGAGAATTCTTTATTTAATTCTATTGGATCAACATCATGTGTCTTTTAGTCAGTGTAATTCATCAAAACCAGATAATAAAGCTTCTGGGTCCAAAGTAATTACTTTAAGTAAGAGCCATTTCCCAGTCAAATGCCAGCTAAATGGATTACTGTCCCATAAAGCCTCCTCAGTAGGAAGTAACAGCTGAGACAGCAATATGTAAAAACCCAGTGAGTGATATCGCACAAATCAATGCAGAGACAAGAAAACAAGGACATGTTTAATTCTGATGACTGAATTGGGTCAAATCTTTACAAAGAACAATCTTTTATATCTCTGGACACACAGTTTAGTGTTTAACTTATAAGGACAATATTACATGAAAATAAGAAATGCATATTGGAGAGATATCAAATATTATTAGCAATGGTTAACTTTAAAATGTTTTGCATAAAATACAAAATGGCTGTCAGCATATTTCCTGATTGCAGACATTAGCCCATTGGAGGATTTATCTTTATGACTAACAGGTGTCAGTGGTATAACGAGTTATTAAAATAAGTGTAAAAAGGAAAAATCTACTGATTTTAATTTTATTTCCATTAGTGAATACAATTATAGTAACAAGCAAAAGTGAAGGATGTTTACAGCATTTTGAAATTATTATTATCATTTATTTATAAAGCGCCAACATTTTACGCAGCGCAATACAAAGGTATATTACAATTATAAGGGTACGATACAATAAAAACTTGAGACATTATGTAAGACTATACAATGTACATTACTACAGTTACATAAACAAACAAAAGGAGAGGAGCACCCTCTCTGCCCTTGAGCACAATCGGTTGTGGATGCACTTTAATACAAAGTAGTAGTTAGAGATGCTCTCAAGCTTACAACCTAAAAGCATCACAACCCATGGAGATTGTAAAACTAAAGCGTCTTTATACTCAGTAAGATAAAACACATCTTTTCCTTAGGAACTCTGGTTAATCCAAAACCATTAATAATGAAATGTTACATAAAGAACAACTTGACAACATAATTGTGTCACGGTTATGGTCTCCCCATGCTTTCTATGGTGAACACAGGCCTCAAACAGGACTGAATGGGGTGTGTGACAGATATCAATCTCATATCTAGTCTCTGACCCCACTAGAGTACACTGGAAGCAGGAGGTGATACTACAGCTTTAAAATAATGCATTTAATGACTAAACTAAGCAACCAACCAAGCATATTGACCAACCTGGTCTTCCTCCAGCTCCTCCTATTATTATTATCATTGACTATTTGTAGAGCGCCTACAGATTACGCAGTGCTATAAACATAGGTATATTATGCAAATGTAGCATTAATTTGAGACAAATGTGTAGAGGGCTCTGCCCTCTACCCATTTCTCTCATGAATGATTGACAAAGCAGCTGGGCTCGTCGGCTTACATGCTATGGGAGTTCAAAGGGATGACAAAAAGAAGAAATGAACTGTGGTAAGAAAACGTTAGCGTATATTATATGCAACCCTGAACAGTAAAGTCTTTAAGGAGCACTTTAAACTTTGAAAACTAGGGGAGACTCTTGTGGAGCGAGGCAAAGAGTTTCACAAAATAGGTGCCATGATTAGGAAGTCCTGTAGACCGAAATGTGAGGAGGTAACGAGAGAGGAGAAGAGAAGGAGGTCGTGAGGAGGAAACGAGAGAGGAGGTCATGAGCAGAACGAAGGGAACGGGAGGGAGAGTATCTGGTTCAAGGTCTGAGTTATAGGAGGAGCAATTTTATTTAGGGCCATGAATGTCAGAGTCAGGATTTTGTGTTTTATTCTCTTATGTGTGTGCAGCTGGCTGCCTTGCTGAAGTACTGAGATAGTCACTGTCTTGCTTCCTCAATACTCCTTACATTGCACATCGGACAACAGAAAGATTAATAAACATATTACCACTAAATAGGGAATTGGGACACCTTTCTGCCCCTATTAAGTGCACAGCATTTCCCAAAGAAATTTTATTTCACAATTTCTTTTTAGAATGCAGCTGGTATCTGTTTCTATGACCAAGACCTATCTCATGATCTATCTATATCCTGGTTTATCTTTGTTTAAGAACATTGAAAAGTCAGTTATTTAAGACAATTCTGTATTATGAGTATTGCCAAGTCCTGTCTCCTGATCTCAAGCCAATATCCATCAGACTCACAATACAAAGAGGCTGTGTCAATCATAGGCTAAGTTTCAGAGGTAGATGAAAAGCATCCATCAAAATACCCAATCCTACTCGTGCACAGAGGTTTCAGTCCAGACATTGACAGTGCTAATTAAAATGCTGAAATAATGTATACATTTTTTACATTAAAGGGACAGTAAAGTTAAAATAAACTTAAATGGGTTTGATAAAATACATTTTAAACAAATTTCCTATTTACTTCAATTATCAGTTTTGCTTAGTTCTCTTTGTATCCTTTGTTATTTAAGTAATCCTAGATGAGCTTAGGAGCATGCACATGTCTTTAGCCATCTTTTATAGCAATGTTTTTTTATAGTTACACACTGCTGCCATAGACTGCTATAGACATGTACACGCTCCTAAGCTTCTACCTAGGTTAACTCTAAACATAGGATATCAAGAGAACAAATACATTTAATAACAGAAATATATTGGAACTGCATGCTCTATCTGAATTACTAAAGTTTCATATTGACTTTACTGTCCCTTTAAAGCAGTATAGTACACTAGTATGATTATCTTTTTTTCTCCTGAGAGAGAGAGAGAAAGGCATTTTGACAGCATCTATCAAGACGAGTGTCTCACAAGAAGACCCAGTTATACAAACCTTTTAATATATATACTGATTCAGAGTAGTTTCGCTGGAAGTTGCGCTCTCCCTGAGCGTCCTCTCAGTCTCGTGTACCCGGCACTATGGAGAGTGGGCAGGGGACACACCCCCTTTAAGGATCCTCTTCATTGGCTGCAACTCCAAGCGTGTCTGCCACATACGCATACAAACAAATGTAGAGAGTTAAAGAGGAGATTGCGCTCGATGAGCCCGAGGAAAAATCAAAGTAAAGTAAGCCCAGGCAGGAGGTTTATTAAAAACCAAAATATATTAGAAAATTTTTTAAAAAGTAAGAAATAAGGACCAAATACAAAAGTCCTGTAAAGAAGCCAGCAGTGACTCAGAGCAGTCAGGTTAGTGAACTGATCCTCCTGCAGACATGCGCACTTGTTCACTGCTTCAAAGCACTGCTTCTTTACAGGACTTTGTATTTGGTCCTTATTTCTTACTTTTTAACATTTTTTCTAATAAATTTTGGTTTTCAATAAACCTCCTGCCTGGGCTTACTTTACTTTGATTTTTCCTCGGGCTCATCGAGCGCAATCTCCTCTTTGACTCTCTCTCTCTCTCTATATATATATATATATATATCACAGTACAAATGCTGTAGCTTCACAGTAGTGACTAAGAGGCCTATTTAACAACGGTCTTGCGGACCTGATCCGACAGTGCGGATCAGGTCCGCAAGACCTCGCTGAATGCGGAGAGCAATACTCTCTCCGTATTCAGCATTGCACCAGCAGCTCACAAGAGCTGCTGGTGCAACGCCGCCCCCTGCTGACTCACGGCCAATGGGCCGCCAGCAGGGAGGTGTCAATCAACCCAATCGTACTCGATCGGGTTGAATTGTGGCGATTCCTGTCCGCCTGCTCAGAGCAGGCGGACAGGGTTATGAAGCAGCGGTCTTTAGACCGCTGCTTCATAACTGCTGTTTCTGGCGAGTCTGAAGACTCGCCAGAAACATGGGCCCACAAGCTCCTTACGGCCCAGATTACAAATGTAGTGCAAATTAATATTACAAGTCCATGCTAAAACAGATTTACCAGAGAAGGTTAGATAAGGACATCACTTTAGCGTGCCCTATACTTTCAATGGATATTGTGACCGCGCTAAATATAGCTCATATTACAAGTTGAGCGAGCTAACCCAAATGTGGCCTAGTGCACTTTTCTTTCAACTTGTAATACCAGCACTAACATGGGAGCTCATTGATTTACCTTAAGCACATTTAATGCTCACAAGCGATATCAATTTATCGCTCCACTAGTATTCTAGGCCTTAAGTTTTAACACAGTTGAGTCAAAGGCCTTTCAAAAAGATCCAATATTAGGCAAATATGGGCAGCTAATTAGAAGATACTTCACTGTTTGAAATCATCGGCCTATCAATAAAAGATTTTTGAACAATTTCTTGGGTTTTTACATCATACCGTATGTGCAAAATAAAATTTAAAGTGATTTGAAACCTAAAATATGCGTGAACACTAATGATGTGCAAATCTATCTAAAACAATCAGGGGAACTGGCTGAAAGGCTTATTTCCAGGGGATATGAAACTGGTAAATTAGAAGAAACAAGATTGGAAATTAGTAGAATGCCAGAAAGAGATATGGGGGCATATTTATCGAGCTCCATAACTTGTCCGCCTGCTCTGAGACGGTGGACAGAAATCAACCCGATCGTATTGACACCCCCTGCTAACGGCCGATTGGCCGCGAATCTGCAGAGGGTGGCATTGCACCAGCAGTCCACAAGAACTGCTGGAGCAATTATAAATGCTGAAAGCATATGCTGTCGGCATTTATCGATGTGCAGCAGACATGATCCGCTATATCGGATCAGGTCCACTCGCACCATAATAAATAGGCCCCATGGTATCTGAGAGATCTAATAAAACCAATAGGGAGAATATAGTGTTCACTATGGAATACACCACTCAGTTCCCACAGATAGTAAAGATTTTAAAAAAGAATCTTCCTATACTTGTCAGTAATAATGTTCTACAACGCTGTATTGATAATGGTAGGTTTGTTTAAAAAAAAAAAAAAACTTGTCTTTGGCATCTAGGCTAGCACCAAGTATGCTCCCTAATGTAAATATAAATAGGAATGACCGTTGGTTAAGTAGAAAGGGGTGCTTCAGGTGTGGAGCAAGGGCATGTTTAAATCTACAGTTGATGAAATGTTATATGAAATATCTTTTTATGCCAACTGCAAAACAACTTTTGCTGTTTTACTTACTAGAATGTAATATTTGCCACATACAGTATGTTGGCAAAACAACAAGGGAGGTAAACGTAAGAGTAAGGGAGGCGGAGCATGTTAATGATGTGAAACACTATAACAATGATTCAACAGTTGTACACTTCTCCCATGTAGGGAATTTCTCAGTGAAAGTTATAGAGGTGGCTAAATCTCCCCCAAGTGGTGGCAATATGTACAAAATTCTTGACAAAAAGGAGCTATATTGGATCTATAAGTTGAAAACGAGAGTCCCTAATGGCTTAAACCTGGAGTGGGACATCAGCTATTTTGTATGAATAGAGGACTAAGTTGTTCTAATTATGAATTTGGTTTAAATTGTAAAATGAAATATTATATCTTGAGATTAATATTTAGTTGAATGTTAATGAATTATAATATGTAATCATCTGAAATAATTTTGCATTTGTTCCTTTGTTATATTATAGCAATTTATTGTAATGAATTTATCTTATTTTGCTTGTTCTGTGTATTTATAGTATACAATTTGGCATTTATGGGATGCCATGATATGATATGTATACTCATTTTTGTTTATTTTATTTTCTGCATTGTACTGTATGAATTATGTAGAATGCTAAGTTTTTCATTTCTTTTTTGATGTTATTAATTATAGGTATAACACAAGGAGTTAATGGGTTAATTACCGGTTTATCCTTTATAAGGAGAGACTAGGTGTATTATCTGTTGCCTCCACTAGACGGCACAAAATGCGTTAGATGTTTATGTCCATGTCTTGTACCTTCACCTGTATTTTGTTGGAATAAACCACATTTTTTCTTCTAAACCGCTGCTGTGCTATTGGATACTTCTTTATTCTACAATTAGAAGATACTTCACTGTTTGAAATCATTGGCCAATCAAAAAAAGATTTTTCAACAATTTCTTGGGTTTTACTTTTTACATCATATGTGCAATATAAAATTTAAAGTGATATGAAACCTAAAATATGTTTTTCATTTTTAAAATAGAGCAGACAATTTTAAAATAACTTTTCAATTTACTTCTATTATCAGATATGCTATTTTTTCTTGGTTGAAGGAGCTGCAATGAACTACTAGGAGTCAGCTGAACACATTGGTTCAGACAATAACAAGAGGCATATATGTGTAGCCACCAATAAACAGCTAGCTCACAGCAGTGCATGGCTGCTCCTAAGCCCACCAAGGTATTATTTACAACAATGGATACTAAAAGTTCAATGCTAATTAAATCATATAAGTAAATTGGAAACTTGTTTAAAATTGCATGCTATATATGTGTTACGGGTAAAGTCTGAAATCCGGGTAATCCTAAGTTTACCCGGGTAAAGCTGACAATACCCAAGCGGCTCTGGGTAAAGCCCAAAGTAATGTAATTCCCCCATCTACACTATTTTTTTTGCCTCTGCCTAGGGAGTTGAAGGAATACGCCCCGCCGATCCTCTGGCATACACCTAAAGTAAACCTTGGGGAATGGAGTTTACTAGGGGGGCTACGCACACCCCTTGAACACCCCGGGCAGAGGCGAAAAAGAAAGAAAGTGATGATGTGTGAAATACAGTGCATCATATATATGTTTGATGCAGTGAATCGATGCACTCTGAGATGATTTATCATGTTACATTGGGCTTTACCCACAGCCGATTGGGTAATGTCAGCTTTACCCGGGTAATGCTAGGATTACACAATTTCAGACTTTACCCGCAACATATGAATCGTGAAACACAAAAATGAAGGATTCATATCCTTAAAGCCCTTCAAAAAAATGTTGTTGTTTTTTTTACTAAACTTTGCACATTTTGTATCTAGGCTTTTCTTGGCAGCAAGGCATTGTCAACACTTAGTAATATAGTGGCGACTGATTAAAAACTCATGGAGAGAAATCACACAAAATATTTGGAATCTTATATTGTAACAAACAGTAGTGTTGCGGCAGGGAAGGGGGGGAGTTCCCACCACCACTCTGCCCAGGCACTGCAGCAGCTCCAGCCAGTGCCTGCCCTGTTGCAAGCCCAGTCCCACCTGCAACATGCCCAATCCTGCCTTCCATCTGAGGCCCTACAAATCACTTGTGGGACTCCTAGAAGTGACTACACAAGAATAAATATCTGGGGATTCCACTGGTAACATAAGAGTCTCTCCTTCACATACAAAACCCTGCAAACCAATGATTTTTTAATATTCCCTTTTAAAATGTGGAAACTATTGTGACATAAGTGCTATGATTATGGCAGTATGCAAAACCACGTAAGCCCAGGTTATCACCTTGTTCCTGTAATTCTGAGTGTTTTTAAATTTGCGCTCAACTTTTAATACCAGCGCACATTTGCGCACACTGGTATTACTGAGTGAAGCGAAAATATGTCTGTCACATAAGCAATAATTTTTTTCCACTCATTATCTGGCCCTATATTGCACTAATCTTAATATACTAAGTGGGGTCTCCTGCAGCACATGATCAGAATTACATGCCATAAAAACACATGCACTTCTGTATACAATCAATCTCTTTTACTCCTAGCGAATCATGTCTGCGGCACATCGATAAATGTCGACAGCATACCCTGTCAGCATTTATCATTGCACCAGCAGTTCTGGTGAACTGATGGTGCAACACTGCCCCCTGCAGATTCGTGGCCAATCGTCCGCTAGCAGGGAGTGCCAATCAACCCGATTGTATTTAATAGGGCTGATTGCTGTCCGCCACCTCAGAGGTGGCAGACGAGTTAAGGAGCAGCAGTCTTAGGACCGCTGCTTCTTAACTTCCGCTTCAGTCGGAACTGAAGCGGAGAGGGTCGGAAGCGGCATCAGCTGCTTCATAAATAGACCCCAATATCTAAGAACACCAGATATGGGTCAAATTTAAAGCTATTTGTGCAACTGTTGTATAGATAGGACCTTTATTTAAAAAAATATTAGGGAAACAAACAATCCCAGAATACCTTGCAGTAGAGACCCAATTAGGGTACAGTTTACTAGAAGTAAAGGGATAGGAAACCCAAAAAAATTATTTTAGGATTCAGATAGAACATACAATTTCGAACAACTTTCCAATTTACTTCTATTATCAAATTTGCTTGATTCTCTTGTTATCCAGTGCCGAAGGAACAGCATTGCTCTACTGGCAGCTATCTGACCCCATCTAGAGACAAATGTGTGCAGGCACCAATTAGCAGCAGCTCCCACTAGTGTATGATATGTGCATATTCTTTTTCAACAAGGGATACTAAGAGAACAAAGCACATTTGAAAATAGAAGTGAATTTAAAAGTGTCTTAAAGGGATACTGTACCCAAATTTTTTCTTTTGTGATTCAGATAGAGCATGACATTTTAAGCAACTTTCTAATTTACTCCTATTATCAAATTTTCTTCATTCTCTTGGTATCTTTATTTGAACTGCAAGAATGTAAGTTTAGATGCCGGCCCATTTTTGGTGAACAACCTGGGTTGTCCTTGCTGATTGGTGGATAAATTAATCCACCAATAAAAAAAGTGCTATCCAGAGTACTGAAACAAACAAAAAACTTAGATGCCTTCTTTTTCAAATAAAGATAGCCAGAGGACAAATAAAAATTGCTAATAGGAGTAAATTAGAAAGTTGCTTAAAATTGCATGCTCTATCTGAATCACAAAATAACATATTTATTGGCTGAGCAGCTAACGCACACTCTGTGAAACTCTCAATCCTCTGGCCAATCTCTCCTTCCTCTTTGAAAATTGTACTTACCCACAATTAACCTTTATCCAACAATTAGTCAAATACCATTTTATTAACCTACAAAGCATCCAACAATCTATTACCTATGGACACCATGAAAAAGATTATTACGCACTCCCTCTAGAATGCAAAACCCTAATAATAAAACTGAAAGACACTTTTTCCATTCAGTTACCATATGATGTTATTAAACCTATACGCAAACATGTGTGCCTGTCCATATTGTATAAAAACTATACTGTTTATTTACAGATGACATAATAAAGAAAGCGGCGGTTTAAAACATTCCTATGCTATAATAGAAATGCATTATTTGTATTACACTACTTTTTATTCAAGATTCTTTTTTCAGTATTTTCAAAGATGGATAGTTTAGTATGACTCCCCCAGGTCATGTAATACATTATTTCATAACGCGTTTCACACAATGAATGAACCATACAACTTGTACTTTTCTCTACAATACACCAATTACATTTCATTCACCTCTATGAACCTCTCTCTTATCACTTTTTGAATAATTTTCTCTGTGGCCAAACACAGTAAGTTGAATCTGTCTCTTGTTTGCTAATGACAGATCAGAATTCAGACACACGAAAGCTATTACTATACTGTGGATTTCTATAATGGGATTCAGCAGTAGGTCTGTTTACAGTGGCGACTTTGTAGAGAAATTACTCCTGGAAGTTTAAATAAACATACAGGCTCAGTGTAAGATTGGTTAGAGTGTAAATTCTACTTTTTAAAGGAAAAGTGTAGTTATATTTCTTTAATTTAAAATGGGGCATTTCAAAATATATAAAAAATGTTTTATTATTTAAAACATATTTGTTCCCTGTATAAACTAGTTTTCTTCCACAGATACTCACCATTATCTTTGGGAATTATTATTTTTAGTAAGTGAGCATTAGTGGGGAGCACATACAAGATTCTGCTGTATTAGTTTAAATTAAGAGATTGTTCTTAACCCCTTAGTGACCAGACCATTTTTCAATTTTCTTACCATTAAGGACCATGGCTATTTTTACATTTCTGCAGTGTTTGTGTTTAGCTGTAATTTTCCTCTTACTCATTTACTGGACCCACACATATTGTATACAGTTTTTCTCGCCATTAAATAGACTTTCTAAAGATACCATTATTTTCATCATATCATATAATTTACTATAAACAAAATGATAAAATATGATGAAAAAATTAAAAAAAACACACTTTATCTAACTTTGACCCCCAAAATCTCTCACGCATCTACAACCACCAAAAAACTTCCAAGCTCAATAGTTTCTAAATTTTGTCCTGAGTTTAGAAATACCCAATGTTTACGTGTTCTTTTAGGGCAATAAGTACACCATATTTTTTTCCCAAAATTTGTGTAAGTTGCATTTTAACACTGATATCTGTCAGGAATCCCTGAATAACCCTTTACATGTATATATTTATTTTAGTAGACAACCCAAAGTATTGATCTAGGCCCATTTTGGTATATTTCATGCCACCATTTCATTGTCAAATGCGATCAAATAAAAAAAATCGTAAATTTTTCACAATTTTAGGTTTCTCACTGAAATTATTTACAAACAGTTTGTGCAATTATGGCGCAAATGGTTGTAAATGTTTCTCTGGGATCCCCTTTGTTCCGAAATAGCAGACACATATGGCTTTGGCATTGCTTTTTGGTAATTATAAGGCCGCTAAATGCCGCTGCGTACCACACTTGTATTATGAACAGCAGTAAAGGGGTTAATTAGGTAGCTTGTAGGGTTAATTTTAGCTTTAGTGTAGCCTCCCACCTGACACATCCCACCCCCTGATCCCTCCCTGACCCCTCTCAAACAGCTCTCTTCCCTTTCCCACCCCTCAAGGGTGACCCCCACCTTAAGTACTGGCAGAAAGCATAAAAATAAAGGTGTTTTTTTTTTTAATATATATATATATATATATTTAACTATTTTTTCTAAAGTGTAGAATCCCCCATTACCCCTCAACCTCCCTAATCCCCCCAAACAGCTCTCTAAGTCTCCCCCTCTACCTATTGGCCACCATCTTAGGTAATGACAGCTGTCTGCGAGTACCCAGTTTGCTCTAAATTATTGACATTTAAAAAATAAAAATAAAAAACTTTTTTTTCCGTAGTGTACTTGCCCCCCTTATTATCATACCCCTCTCCCCTCCCAGATCCCTTTTCCAGAACTGGATCCCACATAGGATCCCCCTCTCCCTCCTTCCCCCACCTCCCTCCTTCCCACTGACTGACATGATGTAGCATGGCGTAGCTCCCGCCCCCTTCATGCCCCCTTCACAAATCTCCTCCTCCCGCCTCTTCCAGCGATGGGCCGACCACCCACCTCCCTCCAAGCCCTCCCACGCCACCAACAATCAGCACCATCGCTGGCCAATGCAGAGAGGGTCAAAGAATCAGGCATCAATATGTTGCCTAAAGGGTATTGCACAATGCCTCAATATCGAGGCATCGCTGCAAATACCCTGACACCGGCCGGAAGAGTTCATGATCGCTTGCAGCGCTCAGTTAAACTGAGGACGAGCTATGTATGTCCTTGGTCCTTAACTGTTGTTTTTTTGAGAAGGTACATAGCACATCCTTGGTCCTTAAGGGGTTAAAGGGATACATTAGTCACCATAAATTCAAATTTTTTCTTTAACGTATATCTATGTTTTTCTTTATTTTAAACTAATATAAACTCACCAGAGTAACTTCTCAGTGATCAGTTACCATTCAGCTACTTTATTACTTTCATCTGCATGGTGAAAAAAAATTAACAGCCAATCAGCCTCATTGGTGCTGCATTCATACTTTACTGAGGTCTTGTGGGATTTTAAAATAATCTCAAAAGATTCATAAAAATGTCCTTAAAATATGGAGGGAAATAAAGTGACTGTGCACATACAAAAGGAACACTCTCAAGCTACTTTTTTACTTTTATGAAAAAAATCAGCTTCCTTAGGGCTGTGTTCACACATTGGGGCCAATTTATCAAGTCTGTCCGACATGATGCGCTGTAGCGTACCATGTCCGACAGACATCGCTGAATGCCGACAGCATACGTTGTCCGCATTTAACATTGCGCAATGCTGCCCCCTGCAGATTTGCGTCCAATAGTTCGCTAGCAGGGGGTGTCAATCAGCCCGATCGTATAGGATCGGGCGGATTGCAGACTGCAGCCTCAGAGGCAGCGGACCAGTTATGGAGCGCGGAAACAGGGGCATCAAGCTTCATTCGGAGCTTGATAACTCAGCTCCATTAACTTTATTGAAGTCTTCAGGGATTTCATAGTAAACATCCTTAAACTGAGAAGGGAAATAAAGTGACTGTCCCTGCACATGATTTATTCAATTTTTCACAGACATTCATGTGATATTTTCAAGTCTGATTTTTGCATATATGCTGTATCACTTTCAAGTGATATGCTATATGGGTAACATGCCCCTTTAAATTTCTGAAGTGCGGATCTATATATGGTATTTTATATTTTAATACATTTAGATTTAGATTCTGGTTATGTTTTGAAAGTTTCTGTGTTACTTTAACAAATTAGGATAATACTTCAGAAAGTTGGAGAGACAGTGGGGTTTGCTTGTCCCAGGGTATGTCTGAAGCTCTCTCACAAGAATTGTGAAACGCTGTAAGCATTTTAAACAAGCTGGTCTCACAGATTTTTTTGCCAGCTGTATGCAGGTGAAGTTTGCTCAAAATTCACAATAAACTTATATGTATAAGACAGAAATGTAATTGATCCTATTTAAGAATTTGATTTGTGTTAGTATTTCTTGCAGGTGGTGCTGTCTTTTAATACTTACTATTTTCCTTTTTTGCTTTTAAGATAACGGCCGCTTACAAGGGGGATTTCTATACTATAGTGTCTTTTTGTAGTGCACATTTTAATAGGTGAATACACACACATATATATATATATATTTATATTGTGACAGAGAACAGGGAATTGTGAGTGATCAGGTGTATATTTCTCCTACAATGTTGAAATGTGTATTCAGTTTTTAAACCCCAGGGAAATGTATTGTATAAAATGTAGTTTAGAATTAAGCTACTGTGTTTTTGGGTCCCTGGGGTGGAACACTGGAGAGAGGGTGGGCCAGTGTTCCATTCCTCAGTTTTCTATAGCTGAGAGTAAGCAATCAGGAAGGGATCTTTACTCACCTGTGTTTAATTAAAGGAGGGTTATTTATTCTCCAGCTGCTAGGTGGAGAGAGAGAGAGAGCCACCAGTGTTTCTGACTTGGAGAAAGCCACCAGTGTTTCTGACTTGGAGAGAGACACCAGTGTTTCTGACTTGGAGAGAGACACCAGTGTTTCTGACTTGGAGAGAGACACCAGTGTTTCTGACTTGGAGAGAGACACCAGTGTTTCTGACTTGGAGAGAGACACCAGTGTTTCTGACTTGGAGAGAGACACCAGTGTTTCTGACTTGGAGAGAGACACCAGTGTTTCTGACTTGGAGAGGGACACTAGTGTTTCTGACTTGGAGAGGGACACCAGTGTTTCTGACTTGGAGAGGGACACCAGTGTTTCTGACTTGGAGAGGGACACCAGTGTTTCTGACTTGGAGAGGGACACCAGTGTTTCTGACTTGGAGAGGGACACCAGTGTTTCTGACTTGGAGAGGGACACCAGTGTTTCTGACTTGGAGAGGGACACCAGTGTTTCTGACTTGGATAGGGACACCAGTGTTTCTGACTTGGAGAGAGACACACCAGTGTTTCTGACTTGGAGAGGGACACACATTGCAGCTGAACTGAGAAAAGCTGATAAAAGTGAGTTTGCTAAAAACAGCATGTTTTGTTTAGTTTAGTTTACCCTGTTTTAGTAAGTGATGTAAAATTATGTTAGTAAGAGCTCAAACTGAGCTAGGCTTTTTGTTTGTAGTATTAAAGGGACACTAAACCCAAAAATTTTCTTTCATGATTCAAGTAGAGAATACAATTTTAAACAACATTCCAATTTACTTCTATTATCTAGTTTGCTTCATTATTTAGCTATCCTTTGTTGAAGAAATAGCAATGCACATGGGTGAGCCAATCATACGAGGCATCTATGTACAGCAACCAATCAGCAGCTACTGAGCATATCTAGATATGCTTTTCAGCACAGTATATCAAGAGAATAAAGCAAATTAGATAATAGAAGTAAATTAGAAAGTTGCTTAAAATTGCATGTTCTTTCTAAATCATAAAAGAAAAAAATTTGGGTTTCATGCCCCTTTAAGTGTGTTAAACTGCTATAAAACACATTGCTGTTATCTGCACTTGGACAGTGAAAATAAAACTGACTGTTTAAATTTATCAAGGCTGTGTCATTTATACCCTAGAGAACCGTGCTATTTACTTTAAACCAGGCACCAGGAGTGGGTGCTGGATTACAATATGGTGGCGAATGTGGGTATAGCACAAATATGGTCTGTGGGTATAAAAAGTTTTCTGCAAGCTGCACTAAGAAAACTTTTGCTTTAAACTGTTGGAAATAAAAGTGACACTGTGTCTTTTAAACATAACCTGCCTTGGTGTTACCTGTTGCTTCTAAGAGGAGACATTTTACAAAATGGAGGAGCTGGTAAAAGCTTTGGTGCAAGGAACTGCTCTACAGCAGGAGACAAATCGCTTACTGCACAAGTTAGCAGCATGATGGATGCCCAGTGAGAGGATAGAGCTACATTGGTTAATGTATTGCAGCAAGCCCTAAAGCCTTCTGTAGCTACCCCCATAGTGGATAGGGGGCGCTATATCTGAGCAAATGACTTTCTGCATAAGTTGTCAGCGACGGATGATATTAAGGCTTACCTCACAACTTTTGAGAGGATTGCTGACAGAGAAAAGTGGCCACCTGAACAGTGGGCAGGGCTACTCGCACCATGTCTTAGTGGAGAAGCCCAGAAAGCATATGAGGATTTGTCTCACAGCCAAGCTCAAGATTATCAGAAACTAAAAACTGAAATTCTTACACGCTTGGGAACACCTGCAATTCGTGCCCAAAGATTTAACAATTGGGTGTTTGAGATGGGAAAACCTACAAGAGCCCAAATGTATGAACTGCTGAAACTTGCTCAGAAATAGCTGCAGCCGGACATTAATGCAGCCACAAAAGTTATAAAAATGGTTGTAATGAACAGATTTCTCAGGAATCTTCCAGTTGGACTTCGACAGTGGGTCAGTCAAGGGGATCCTAAAGACCCAGAAAAAATTATGAGCCTGGTTGAGAGATATTTGACTGCTAAGGAATTGCACAGCAATGATCTTCAACCTAAATTAAAGCTGCCTTATAAAAAAACAAGTGCAAAAACAGAAGCACAGAGGTCTAATCATAACCAGGGACAAAATGACTATGGTGGGAAATGGCTCCCTAGGGAACCATTATGGTCAAGAGGCCAAACTGATGAACAAATACAGTGTTTTAAATGTCAAGAGTTAGGGCATATTGCACGGAACTGTACACAGGGGGAGGAGCCTATGCAATGTAATGGGTGCAAGGGACAGACATAGTACAATGTTAACCTGCAACAAACCTGTCTTTTGTTTCCAGTGCTATATGTTCGTGTCATTTAAGATCTGTGAATGTGGAGGGTAAGAGTGTACAAGCGCTCCTTGATTCAGGGAGTGAAGTTACTTTGGTAAAAAGTGTTTTGCTTCAGCCAGAAAAGTTAGATAGAGATCAAATGCTTGATATTGTCTGTATACATGGACACACACACTCATACCCTACAGTTGAGGTTGAAATTATCACAGATATTGGTACAGTTAAGTGCCGCGTAGGGGCAGTGCCTGTTTTACCCTATGATATAGTATTGGGGAGAGACTTTTCTAACTTTAGTCAAGTGTGGGAGAAACCTTCAGTAAGTCATGGAATTGGTCCTGGTGAGGTACAGGAGGTGGAGGGAATGGATTGCCATTCTCCAATATTGATTGGGAACCAGACACTGCAGAGGAGGCGCCTCTGGGGTGTCTAGGCAATGAGGCAGAACCCCCTCCGAGTAATGCTTCTGGAGAAAACATAGAACTTGAAGATCTAGAGATTAATTCTTGTAATTTCCGAGCTGCCCAATGGGAGGACCCAACTCTGATAGTGGTGAGGGAGAATGTTCAAGTAACTGAAGGCACTGTCATAGATCCTGAAAAACAATTGTGTTTTCCTTATTTCAAGGTGAAAAATAACCTGCTTTATAGAGCAGAAAAGAAAGGGGTTGAAGAGGTGGAGCAATTATTGGTTCCCAAGTCTTATAGAAATACCGTTTTGAAATTAGCCCATAGTCATGTGCTAGGGGGGGCACCTTGGTATTGAAAAGACCAGAGAAAGAGCTCTTGCCCGATTTTATTGGCCTGGTATTTTTATTTCAATAGAGAGATTTTGTAAATCCTGCCCAGAATGTCAATTGAAGGCTCCATTTAAAGGTTACCGCAATCCACTAATACCTCTTCCTGTTATAGAGGTTTCTTTTGAGCGAATAGCAATGGATTTGGTAGGGCCTTTACTAAAGTCTGCTAGGGGTCATGAGCATATTTTAGTTGTGGTTGACTATGCTACCCGCTATCCTGAGGCAATTCCTTTGCGGAATACCTCCTCTAAGAATATTGCTAAGGAGTTAATGATGATGTTTAGCAGGGTGGGCATACCAAAGGAGATCCTTACGGATCAGGGAACCCCTTTTATGTCCAAAATTATGAAAGAGTTATGTAAACTTCTTAAAATTAAACAATTAAAAACATCTGTGTATCACCCCCAAACTGATGGGTTAGTTGAGAGGTTTAATAAAACTCTAAAAAGCATGTTGCGTAAAGTGGTAGAGAAGGATGGAAAGAAGTGGGATTGTTTGTTACCGTACCTTATGTTTTCCATTAGGGAAGTGACATTGCGAAAGAAACATGGGAGCAGGTAACTACACCTCACCATAGTGTTATAGAGCATGTGGCACAAATGCAAGAAAGAATGGAAGCTATAATGCCAATAGTAAGGGAAAATATGCAGAAAGCACAAAGAGCTCAGGAAGCCAGTTATAATAAGAATGCAAGGCTAAGGGTTTCCAACCTGGAGATAGAGTTCTAGTTCTGGTACCTACAGTTGAAGGTACATTTCTGGCAAGTTGGCAAGGTCCGTATGAGATTATTGAACAGATCAATATTGTTAATTATAAAGTGAATCAACCTGGTAGAAGAAAACCAGAACAGATCTATCACATAAATCTACTTAAACCGTGTGTAGACAGAGAGGTCTTGACAATAATAAAAGATAAATCCTGAGGTATACATAGCAGAGACGCTAGCTCCCCATCAGAAGCAGGAAGTGAAAGAATTTGTGTCTAGAAACAGAGATGTTTTTTCCCCATTGCCAGGGAAAATAAATGTAATCATGCATGATATAATTACAGAACCTGGGAAAATAATTAATTTGAAGCCATACCGAATACCTGAGGCCAGGAGAGAGGCAGTTAGTGCGGAGGTCAAAAAGATGCTTAAGTTGGGAGTAATAGAGGTTTCACAAAGTGAGTGGAGCAACCCAATTGTTTTGGTGCCTAAGCCGAATGGTGAAATAAGGTTTTGTAATGATTTTCGCAAGCTGAATGATATTTCCAAATTTGACGCTTACCCTATGCCTCGAGTGGACGAGCTAATAGAGAGATTAGGTATCTAAGCACCTTAGATCTGACTAAAGGTTACTGGCAGGTCCCACTGACAGACAGAGTAAAAGAGAAAACTGCCTTTTCTATACCTGAGGGCCTATTTCAATATAAAGTGTTGCCATTTGGTTTGCATGGTGCTCCAGCCACCTTTCAGCGTATGATGGATAAAATACTTAGGCCTCATAGAGCATATGCAGCTGCTTATCTGGATGATGTGGTAATTCCACAGTGCGGACTGGGATACACATCTTCCCCGTGTTCAGGCTGTTGTGGATGCACTATGGGCTGCAGGGTTAACTGCCAACCCTGAAAAATGCTCTCTAGAATTAGAGGAGGCAAAATATTTGGGTTATACAATTGGTAGGGGGCTCCTTAAACAACAACAGGGTAAAGTTGAGGCTATTTCAGGTTGGCCACATCCGGTGACTAAGAAACAAGTAAGGGCATTTCTGGGAATAACTGGGTATTATCGCAGGTTCATCTAAAATTTTGCTACTATTGCTAACCCTTTGATAGAACTCACTAAAGCTAAAAGTTCTGTAATGGTAAAGTGGAACCCTGAAGCAGAGCATGCATTTTGTGTTTTGAAAGAGGCATTGTGCGCTGACACAGTATTGATGGCTCCAGATTTCTCTAAAGAATCTGTGGTACAGACAGATGCATCTGATGTAGGCTTGGGAGCAGTACTTTCTCAAGTGTATGGGGGAGAAGAGCACCCAGTTATGTACTTAAGTAGAAAAATTAATTCCCATGAACAGAGGTACTCTGTAGTAGAGAAAGAATGTTTAGCAATCAAATGGGCTTTGGAAACTTTACAATATTACCTGCTTGGGAGAAAGTTTAAACTAATTACTGACTATGCTCCGTTAACATGGATGAGGCAAAATAAGGAGAAAAATGCCAGAGTGACCAGGTGGTTCCTTAGTCTGCAACCTTTTAATTATACTATAGAGCATAGGGCTGGTAAAGAACAAGGGAACACAGATGGTCTTTCTCAAGTTCATTGTTTGTGGTCTGAGGCCGCTCACTCCAATAGGTCTGAGCTGGGGGGGAGGATATTTGACAGGGAATTGTGAGTGATCAGGTGTATATTTCTCCTCCTACAATGTTGAAATGTGTATTCAGTTTTTAAACCCCAGGGAAATGTATTGTATATTGTATTGTATTGTATAAAATGTGGCTTGGAATTAAGCTACTGTGTTTTTGGGTCCCTGAGGTGGAACACTGGAGAGAGGTTGGGCCAGTGTTCCATTCCTCAGTTTTCTATAGCTGAGAGTAAGCAATCAGGAAGGGATCTTTACTCACCTGTGTTTAATTAAATTATTCTCCAGCTGCTAGGTGGAGAGAGAGAGAGCCACCAGTGTTTCTGACTTGGAGAGAGACACACATTGCAGCTGAACTGATAAAAGCTGATAAAAGTGAGTTTGCTAAAAACAGCATGTTTTGTTTAGTTTATCCTGTTTTAGTAAGTGATGTAAATTTATGTTAGTAAGTGCTCAAACTAAGCTAGGCTTTTTGTTTGTAGTATTAAGTGTGTTAAACTGCTATAAAACACATTGCTGTTATCTGCACTTGGACAGTGAAAATAAAACTGACTGTTTAAATGTATCAAGTCTGTGTCATTTATACCCTAGAGAACCATGCTATTTTCTTTAAACCAGGCACCAGGAGTGGGTGCTGGATTACAATATATATATGTTTTCTGAAGACTCTTCTTGTTTTGAATACTAGAAAAGTAATATATACTAAACTATGGGTAAAAACAAGTTAAATTGTAGTGAGGTTTAGTTTGTAATTGAATAAAAATGAACCTTTATATATCATCCCCAGGTGTTCTCCAATTACTTATCCATTCCCTGTTAAATTCTTTACCCCAGAAAGATTCATTACTCTATGGAAGGCATCTCTCATCTCTCTGGGATTTTCAAATTCTACCCTTTTTCTTATAGAATTCAGTGAGTTCAGACCCTGTGAAGTCTGCACTATAATTTCTCTCCAAACTAGAGAATCTTTGCTTATCAGTCTCATAGAAAGTAATGAAGCTCTCTGAAAAACTGAAGCTGGCAGTATTTCAGTTTTATTTTAAATAGAAGAAATACAAAGTGCAATGTAATTGTTTAAAAGATACACATAAATATACAAAGTATGATCCAAATTTGTTAGTTACACAGAAACTGTGAAAGCATAATCAGAATTTGTAAAAGCACAATCAAACAAATACTGCTGTGTACAAAATAAAGTACAAAATAGAAAGTGAACAGTTTAAATGTAATAAAACTTAATCTAAAGAGTAAACTAATATAGAATGCAAAGTACAACATGTAAATGCAGCAGAACTATCATGCAATACAGTGCTATATTGCACTGCCCTTGTCTCTCCTTCGCATACACCATAGGACCAGAGATCTTTAGATCATCAGGCCCTAAGACTTTTATAATATTTGATGTTCAAGGACATTTCACACAAAGTGGCTTTTAAGGAGGACATTTTATTATGGTTTATTAAATAAATAGACTTCAGTAATTTAATTTATCCTGATGTCTTTGTAATTCAATAAGTAATTTGGTTTTACTACACCTCAGCTGTGTGTGCCAGTAATGTACGTTTGTTTTTCTTGATGACTTCTAGTTGATGTTTAAAGTGGGCAACTTTTAGTACTTGGCAGGGATTGTTGGGAAAGTACAAGATTAACTTCTTGATTATTTCAGTTAAACATTTTGCCAATAACAGAATGAAACATTAAGCAGCTTTGCACTCTGGCATAAACATATGTTTTTCATTATTATATAAAAAACTAAATGTATGCTTACCAGATAAATTATTTTCTTTCGGAATGATGATGCTCCACTAGGATGGTGCCACTAGGAGGAGGTCAAGAACCCATAGCAGAGCTTAAAATCCCTCCCACTCTCTCTCTCTTAGTTTAACTTATAGCCAAGTAGAGAAAAGGAAAAATATAGGTAGGGAAGAAAAAGCATGGTCAGTAGAGGTGTCATTAGAACTGTCGCACAAAAACTGAAACTAGCGGGGGGCCTGAGGACCATCATCATTCCAAAAAAATTACCACCCTTGATTTATGTTGTCCGACTGGAAATGGATAAACTAATCCTTCTTCAATAGGTCGCTCGAAGTTCCACAATGTCCCTAAAGACCTTTTTGTTCATGGAAGCCTATCACCCAACTCAATAACAAATGAAGTCCACTTAGCTAATAGTTGCCATCATCTAACTCTGCACTAACATAATTCTCAGCTTTGCAGTCCCCATCTCCTGTTTCTCATACTCCTACCCACCTAGGTTGTAAGTTCCCACGGGAATAGGGCCCTCAAACCACCCTGTATTTGTTTGTTAAACTTTGTTTTATATTGTAACGTTTTACTGTTGTACTTATATCTTTACCCATGACAAGCGCTGCAGAATTTGTTGGCGCTTTATAAATAATAATAATAATAATAATAATAATAATAATAATAAATGTTGGTGGGTAACCTTGCCTCTAGAGGATATCAAAGTCATTGCACTCTTTGAGAAAAACAGACCGCCCCCAGCCTGAGAGACAGGGGTCCATCAGCACAATATGTTGTGAAGAAAAGATAGACTGACAGAGAATCCAAAGCAATCTGTATGCCAAATGTAGATAATTATTTGACCACTGAGGTAGCATAGCCATTAAAGGGGTCTTAAGTGAAAAGGGGCAAAATAAACTGCATATGAAGCAGCTACCATAAGACCCACCGCACTGAGCTACCAATGGAATGTAGCTCATGGTAGAAAGAGACATACCCTCTGAATCCAATATGACTCCTGTAAATGCTACCCTTTGATAGTCCAACCATTGTCTTGAATGAAGACAGAAGATTGTAATTATGAGCAATAGCTATTGACAGGAAATTAGCGTGAAGTAGATGTCATTCAGATAAGGAGCAACTGAAATCTGATCATTGGCAAGATTGTATCCCACACAGTGGCAAACTGGCAAAGTTTTGCAGATATACAAGCCTCAGGAACTGAAAATAATCTCTGTGTATAGGGATGTGCAGATAAAAATCCTTGAGGTCTATAATAGCCATAAACTGACCCTTTGGATAAAGGGAAAAAACTGTGAGGGATGTTCCCATTACACAAGTGGGAATGACCAATATATTTAGGGATAGATAGATAGATCCAGGACAGGAAATCCCTGAGGGCAATGAACAGATCAGAGTAAAAATTAAACATCCAGAGTACAATGCATGAAAGGTATATACATAGAGGAGCATATACTATAAAATTGTGTACACTAATAGCATAGGACAGGTAATGTCTTATTCATAGACACAGAAGTTCTGCCTATGTAAAAAAATGTATTTCTGCTGCTTAACATGCAATGAACATAAACAGCTTTTCGCAAATTATATATCATAATAGTGGTGTACAGAAGCTGCATGAGGTACATTACTGCAAATTATAGTCCAAAGAGCATAAAATGTACAACAGTATATAAAATGCAGACTCACTGAGGGGCATGTCCGGGCAGCAGCCATGATCGGTCGCAACATTAGGAGCTCCAGCAAAGAATGACTTAATCCGCCAGTTATTGCTAATACATCGGACCAATTTGGAAGTAGAATTCCATCTTTGAATTTTGTGGACACCATTGATCCGAGTTCCGGTGTATTTATGACAGCAGAGACCTGATCTGGACAACTGAGACCTTAGGTGGCGGCCTTACACGAGGCCTCAGACCCCCCAGTAGAAAAGCTGGGCAACGCAGTCACAAGAGGACTGCCATATCTCCTATCTATCATCTGATCTGTGGAGATACGATTTGAAATCCTCCATCACTAACAATAAGATTTAATTATAGGAGAAACTGGTTATGGACCTGCTTAAAATGGCGGAAACTGCAGCATTATTACAAGAGATCATAGCAATATTAGATGCTCAGTTCCTCGAGCTTCACGCAGTATTGGTGGCAGAGTAGACCTCCTTGAGAGAGGAGTGCAGGTATTTCACCAGAAAGCAACAATCTTTAAAAGAGCTCCCAGCGACCCCTTATCTATTTCCTGCAGTGATGAAACCCTTCGTTCCGGAGTCTAGAGATAGCGTTCTAGGAGTGGGTCACCCCGTGGTGCTCTCGGATCCCAATAAGGACACTGTTGACATATTTCGTCTGTGTCTGTCTATAGTGAAGGACTCTACCTGGAAAATGTATGGTGCCAAATCTTTTCAACTCCAGGGAAGCCAAGTTTTGCACCCACAAGCTGGAGTTGTTTGGATTTGCACCTATGATCCATTTAGACTGTTGATCGTCTATGTCTTTGAGAAATCCGGAGTAGGTTAACCTACATATATTTAATTGCAGCCAGACTGGATAATGGTGTCAGATAAACAATCTGCCGATTTCAGGACACACACTTGTGATTTTGTATTAAAGACTCACAATATACTTTTGGGACTTGCAATTCCACATGAAAGAAAGTACACCATGTCGAGCTACAGCCAGAAGTTTAATTTAATATGTTTAGGCCATTATTATTTTACCTGTGAGTGGCTTAAAATATATACATATATAGTTATACATGTAGGAAAGGGATATCCCATAATATGTATTAGTGTTCACAAAGTTGTGTCTAATATAACCCCAGTAGCTGACTCTTTTATGTAATATGATTTACAACATCATCATGTAGCCAAATATGTAAATAATATATTATCATATTTTTACTTTGAATGTCTTGTCTATGAGATCAGTTTAGTATGCTTATGTATAACAGGTTTAGTTTAATGGGTTAAAATCACCGCCTTTGTTTTTAGACCAATCACAGCAATCTAAGTTTCCTTTAAATACACAGCTGTGGATGTTCACATCAAGCTATGAATAAGGCTACGGCCGAAATGCGTAAGCTTGCTAGTTAAGGCGTTTTTTGTTCAACCCACCCATGTTGATTATTTTGCTTTTAATTTATGGATCACTAAAGCATTTATTTATTTATTTATTTATTTTAACTTGGAATGAACTTTCCTAAGGATTCTTTGCAATATAAATTTTGGATTCTTATCTGCCGGGTACAATTAAGAATCTTCACTGGAGCAACCGCTAAGGAATGAGCAGCCAATATGCAGCTGAGGAGTGTTTTTTTGCCAGCCATCACATCACATTTAGGTACGGCAACCAGTGACATAGCAGTATCCCTTTGCATCCCACCCACGCAACCTATCGGGGACCAGAAGAGGAACCTGAGATGAACGGCGAACAGGCGGACTGAAAACCTCCAGAGAATTTCCTGAGACATGGGAAAGTTGGCTCAGCTCCCTTCTGATAACAGTGCTTGTATCATGTAACAACACACTGTCGACTTATGGATATTACAATATATGGTTTGAGGATTGCACTTGGATTGTACAATATTAGTACATACACTTTATGACATATATATATGTTTGTTTGTTTTTTGTTTTGTTTTTTTCTGGCAACCTCTGACCACTAGCTATATATTTCCTTAAGCGAGCTACCCTCATATATATAATTGGGGGACTGTAGGTATATCCCATAACTTGCATCTTATACCCTTTGCTCAAATTCTGTATGATTTACAACACCATGTATTATAGCCTTACTGGTTATATATGTACACATCATAATCTCCCCAAAAGCTCTACAGATATGCTGGCTGACTGCGGCCGGGGCAGCTAAGGTTATTTTCCATGTATTGGGGATTGTTGGGTGTGACTAATCTTCAGAAGGTAATCTGATTCTGAAGCTGGTGTTTAATAATTGCAATAGTATACATCCTGCTCTATATGTCACAAGTCTCAAACATATAAACAAATTCACATATGCTTGTAGATCTATTATCTAATCCTCACTATTTTATGGGATATTAGCATTCTGGTAAAAGATGTTTGAAATAATTTAAATGAGAGTATCTTCTATTATCGAGTTATCCTTTTCTGCCTTCTAATATCTCATAGGAATGTTATTTATCCAGTGATTTACTTGCAGTGTTTTTTTTTCTTTAGTATAATCCTTTTGGGGAATTATATACTTATAAGTATCTCTTTTAATGACAACCTTAGGTTTGATAGCTCTCAGAGATCATATGTTTTGCTTGCTATTCTATTTGCGGTGCTCTCTAGTCTACATCCCATTGTGCCTAAGCCCACATAGGTATAATTGCCAGTGTGTTTGGTGAAGAATATTGCTTAATAAGCCAAATCCAGGTTTATTGACACCTAATACCCCAATTCGACTTGCAGCTTAAAGACAAATATTGCAACAGTCAGAGTTTTTTTTCCTTTTTTTAATATATACAGTATATCTCAATATCTCATGTTTAAGCCAAACGAGGAACTCATTTATTATTAGGGTTTCCAATTTCTTCACATTTTAGGGGGAAACACTGATGTATAGTCTGCAAGTTTGTTCTTCTTATTAAGTCAGAGGGAGGTCCCTAATGGCTTGTCTAGTTTATTTCTACTCTCCACAGTTTTATGGTTCACATGTTGTTTCCTTCTGCTAATTTTATATGGTCCCAGTATTTGTGGTGGAGGGTCTAAAAGAAGCTCTATATTGTTAGACATCCACCTCTGGCAGCTCCCCTATAAGGATTTACAGTCCATGAGTGGTTTTATTTTGCCAGAGGAGGTGGAAAAAACAGAATTTATGTTTACCTGATAAATTACTTTCTCCAACGGTGTGTCCGGTCCACGGCGTCATCCTTACTTGTGGGATATTCTCTTCCCCAACAGGAAATGGCAAAGAGCCCAGCAAAGCTGGTCACATGATCCCTCCTAGGCTCCGCCTACCCCAGTCATTCGACCGACGTTAAGGAGGAATATTTGCATAGGAGAAACCATATGGTACCGTGGTGACTGTAGTTAAAGAAAATAAATTATCAGACCTGATTAAAAAAACCAGGGCGGGCCGTGGGCCGGACACACCGTTGGTGAAAGTAATTTATCAGGTAAACATAAATTCTGTTTTCTCCAACATAGGTGTGTCCGGTCCACGGCGTCATCCTTACTTGTGGGAACCAATACCAAAGCTTTAGGACACGGATGAAGGGAGGGAGCAAATCAGGTCACCTAAATGGAAGGCACCACGGCTTGCAAAACCTTTCTCCCAAAAATAGCCTCAGAAGAAGCAAAAGTATCAAACTTGTAAAATTTGGTAAAAGTGTGCAGTGAAGACCAAGTCGCTGCCCTACATATCTGATCAACAGAAGCCTCGTTCTTGAAGGCCCATGTGGAAGCCACAGCCCTAGTGGAATGAGCCGTGATTCTTTCGGGAGGCTGCCGTCCGGCAGTCTCGTAAGCCAATCTGATGATGCTTTTAATCCAAAAAGAGAGAGAGGTAGAAGTTGCTTTTTGACCTCTCCTTTTACCGGAATAAACAACAAACAAGGAAGATGTTTGTCTAAAATCCTTTGTAGCATCTAAATAGAATTTTAGAGCGCGAACAACATCCAAATTGTGCAACAAACGTTCCTTCTTTGAAACTGGTTTCGGACACAGAGAAGGTACGATAATCTCCTGGTTAATGTTTTTGTTAGAAACAACTTTTGGAAGAAAACCAGGTTTAGTACGTAAAACCACCTTATCTGCATGGAACACCAGATAAGGAGGAGAACACTGCAGAGCAGATAATTCTGAAACTCTTCTAGCAGAAGAAATTGCAACTAAAAACAAAACTTTCCAAGATAATAACTTAATATCAACGGAATGTAAGGGTTCAAACGGAACCCCCTGAAGAACTGAAAGAACTAAGTTGAGACTCCAAGGAGGAGTCAAAGGTTTGTAAACAGGCTTAATTCTAACCAGAGCCTGAACAAAGGCTTGAACATCTGGCACAGCTGCCAGCTTTTTGTGAAGTAACACAGACAAGGCAGAAATCTGTCCCTTCAGGGAACTAGCAGATAATCCTTTTTCCAATCCTTCTTGAAGGAAGGATAGAATCTTAGGAATCTTAACCTTGTCCCAAGGGAATCCTTTAGATTCACACCAACAGATATATTTTTTCCAAATTTTGTGGTAAATCTTTCTAGTTACAGGCTTTCTGGCCTGAACAAGAGTATCGATAACAGAATCTGAGAACCCTCGCTTCGATAAGATCAAGCGTTCAATCTCCAAGCAGTCAGCTGGAGTGAAACCAGATTCGGATGTTCGAACGGACCCTGAACAAGAAGGTCTCGTCTCAAAGGTAGCTTCCAAGGTGGAGCCGATGACATATTCACCAGATCTGCATACCAAGTCCTGCGTGGCCACGCAGGAGCTATCAAGATCACCGACGCCCTCTCCTGATTGATCCTGGCTACCAGCCTGGGGATGAGAGGAAACGGCGGGAACACATAAGCTAGTTTGAAGGTCCAAGGTGCTACTAGTGCATCCACTAGAGCCGCCTTGGGATCCCTGGATCTGGACCCGTAGCAAGGAACTTTGAAGTTCTGACGAGAGGCCATCAGATCCATGTCTGGAATGCCCCACAGCTGAGTGACTTGGGCAAAGATTTCCGGATGGAGTTCCCACTCCCCCGGATGCAATGTCTGACGACTCAGAAAATCCGCTTCCCAATTTTCCACTCCTGGGATGTGGATAGCAGACAGGTGGCAGGAGTGAGACTCCGCCCATAGAATGATTTTGGTCACTTCTTCCATCGCTAGGGAACTCCTTGTTCCCCCCTGATGGTTGATGTACGCAACAGTTGTCATGTTGTCTGATTGAAACCGTATGAACTTGGCCCTCGCTAGCTGAGGCCAAGCCTTGAGAGCATTGAATATCGCTCTCAGTTCCAGAATATTTATCGGTAGAAGAGATTCTTCCCGAGACCAAAGACCCTGAGCTTTCAGGGATCCCCAGACCGCGCCCCAGCCCATCAGACTGGCGTCGGTCGTGACGATGACCCACTCCGGTCTGCGGAATGTCATCCCTTGTGACAGGTTGTCCAGGGACAGCCACCAACGGAGTAAGTCTCTGGTCCTCTGATTTACTTGTATCTTCGGAGACAAGTCTGTATAGTCCCCATTCCACTGACTGAGCATGCACAGTTGTAATGGTCTTAGATGAATGCGCGCAAAAGGAACTATGTCCATTGCCGCTACCATCAAACCGATCACTTCCAGGCACTGCGCTATGGAAGGAAGAGGAACGGAATGAAGTATCCGACAAGAGTCTAGAAGTTTTGTTTTTCTGGCCTCTGTCAGAAAAATCCTCATTTCTAAGGAGTCTATTATTGTTCCCAAGAAGGGAACCCTTGTTGACGGAGATAGAGAACTCTTTTCCACGTTCACTTTCCATCCGTGAGATCTGAGAAAGGCCAGGACAATGTCCGTGTGAGCCTTTGCTTGAGGAAGGGACGACGCTTGAATCAGAATGTCGTCCAAGTAAGGTACTACAGCAATGCCCCTTGGTCTTAGCACAGCTAGAAGGGACCCTAGTACCTTTGTGAAAATCCTTGGAGCAGTGGCTAATCCGAAAGGAAGCGCCACGAACTGGTAATGCTTGTCCAGGAATGCGAACCTTAGGAACCGATGATGTTCCTTGTGGATAGGAATATGTAGATACGCATCCTTTAAATCCACTGTGGTCATGAATTGACCTTCCTGGATGGAAGGAAGAATAGTTCGAATGGTTTCCATTTTGAACGATGGAACCTTGAGAAACTTGTTTAAGATCTTGAGATCTAAGATTGGTCTGAACGTTCCCTCTTTTTTGGGAACTATGAACAGATTGGAGTAGAACCCCATCCCTTGTTCTCTTAATGGAACAGGATGAATCACTCCCATTTTTAACAGGTCTTCTACACAATGTAAGAATGCCTGTCTTTTTATGTGGTCTGAAGACAACTGAGACCTGTGGAACCTCCCCCTTGGGGGAAGCCCCTTGAATTCCAGAAGATAACCTTGGGAGACTATTTCTAGCGCCCAAGGATCCAGAACATCTCTTGCCCAAGCCTGAGCGAAGAGAGAGAGTCTGCCCCCCACCAGATCCGGTCCCGGATCGGGGGCCAACATTTCATGCTGTCTTGGTAGCAGTGGCAGGTTTCTTGGCCTGCTTTCCCTTGTTCCAGCCTTGCATTGGTCTCCAAGCTGGCTTGGCTTGAGAAGTATTACCCTCTTGCTTAGAGGACGTAGCACTTTGGGCTGGTCCATTTCTACGAAAGGGACGAAAATTAGGTTTATTTTTTGCCTTGAAAGGCCGATCCTGAGGAAGGGCGTGGCCCTTACCCCCAGTGATATCAGAGATAATCTCTTTCAAGTCAGGGCCAAACAGCGTTTTCCCCTTGAAAGGAATGTTAAGTAGCTTGTTCTTGGAAGACGCATCAGCTGACCAAGATTTCAATCAAAGCGCTCTGCGCGCCACAATAGCAAACCCAGAATTCTTAGCCGCTAACCTAGCCAATTGCAAAGTGGCGTCTAGGGTGAAAGAATTAGCCAATTTGAGAGCATTGATTCTGTCCATAATCTCCTCATAAGGAGGAGAATCACTATCGACCGCCTTTATCAGCTCATCGAACCAGAAACATGCGGCTGTAGCTACAGGGACAATGCATGAAATTGGTTGTAGAAGGTAACCCTGCTGAACAAACATCTTTTTAAGTAAACCTTCTAATTTTTTATCCATAGGATCTTTGAAAGCACAACTATCCTCTATGGGTATAGTGGTGCGTTTGTTTAAAGTGGAAACCGCTCCCTCGACCTTGGGGACTGTCTGCCATAAGTCCTTTCTGGGGTCGACCATAGGAAACAATTTTTTAAATATGGGGGGAGGGACGAAAGGAATACCGGGCCTTTCCCATTCTTTATTAACAATGTCCGCCACCCGCTTGGGTATAGGAAAAGCTTCTGGGAGCCCCGGGACCTCTAGGAACTTGTCCATTTTACATAGTTTCTCTGGGATGACCAACTTGTCTCAATCATCCAGAGTGGATAATACCTCCTTAAGCAGAATGCGGAGATGTTCCAACTTAAATTTAAACGTAATCACATCAGGTTCAGCTTGTTGAGAAATGTTCCCTGAATCAGTAATTTCTCCCTCAGACAAAACCTCCCTGGCCCCATCAGACTGGGTTAGGGGCCCTTCAGAACCATTATTATCAGCGTCGTCATGCTCTTCAGTATCTAAAACAGAGCAGTCGCGCTTACGCTGATAAGTGTTCATTTTGGCTAAAATGTTTTTGACAGAATTATCCATTACAGCCGTTAATTGTTGCATAGTAAGGAGTATTGGCGCGCTAGATGTACTAGGGGCCTCCTGAGTGGGCAAGACTCGTGTAGACGAAGGAGGGAATGATGCAGTACCATGCTTACTCCCCTCACTTGAGGAATCATCTTGGGCATCATTGTCATTGTCACATAAATCACATTTATTTAAATGAATGGGAATTCTGGCTTCCCCACATTCAGAACACAGTCTATCTGGTAGTTCAGACATGTTAAACAGGCATAAACTTGATAACAAAGTACAAAAAACGTTTTAAAATAAAACCGTTACTGTCACTTTAAATTTTAAACTGAACACACTTTATTACTGCAATTGCGAAAAAACATGAAGGAATTGTTCAAAATTCACCAAATTTTCACCACAGTGTCTTAAAGCCTTAAAAGTATTGCACACCAAATTTGGAAACTTTAACCCTTAAAATAACGGAACCGGAGCCGTTTTTAACTTTAACCCCTTTACAGTCCCTGGTATCTGCTTTGCTGAGACCCAACCAAGCCCAAAGGGGAATACGATACCAAATGACGCCTTCAGAAAGTCTTTTCTAAGTATCAGAGCTCCTCTCACATGCGACTGCATGTCATGCCTCTCAAAAACAAGTGCGCAACACCGGCGCGAAAATGAGGCTCTGCCTATGATTTGGGAAAGCCCCTAAAGAATAAGGTGTCTAAAACAGTGCCTGCCGATATTATTATATCAAAATACCCAGAATAAATGATTCCTCAAGGCTAAATATGTGTTAATAATGAATCGATTTAGCCCAGAAAAAGTCTACAGTCTTAATAAGCCCTTGTGAAGCCCTTCTTTACGATCTTAATAAACATGGCTTACCGGATCCCATAGGGAAAATGACAGCTTCCAGCATTACATCGTCTTGTTAGAATGTGTCATACCTCAAGCAGCAAGAGACTGCTCACTGTTCCCCCAACTGAAGTTAATTGCTCTCAACAGTCCTGTGTGGAACAGCCATGGATTTTAGTGACGGTTGCTAAAATCATTTTCCTCATACAAACAGAAATCTTCATCTCTTTTCTGTTTCTGAGTAAATAGTACATACCAGCACTATTTCAAAATAACAAACTCTTGATTGAATAATAAAAACTACAGTTAAACACTAAAAAACTCTAAGCCATCTCCGTGGAGATGTTGCCTGTACAACGGCAAAGAGAATGACTGGGGTAGGCGGAGCCTAGGAGGGATCATGTGACCAGCTTTGCTGGGCTCTTTGCCATTTCCTGTTGGGGAAGAGAATATCCCACAAGTAAGGATGACGCCGTGGACCGGACACACCTATGTTGGAGAAAACTAAAGATATTCATTATAGAGCTTATATTTAAATAATTATGTTTTCTTCCCCTACAATTCCCCCATTGACCTACAACTATCCTGGCCTCTGTCCATTAATTAGGGAGACCTATTTTTGCTTGATATCTCCATAGAGCTATACAAGTTCTCTATATTTATAAGTATGCTATTTATTACAAAGCCTGTATACTATGTACATCATTGTACTATATATTCACCTCATTTATTGTTAAAATATTTAATATATCAGTTGCTAGTTTATATTAAAATGCTAGGTCCAAAAGTGACCACTAATGCTAATTTTCCTCTTCTATACTGCATAAGTTTTTCATTTAGGTACAAGAGTTACCTTTTGCATCAAGTGAGGAAACTTGTCGAGAAAATGATTTAAAATGGAGGTTCCAGATTTATCTTTTACAATTTATTGTGTTGATTCCACGTATGTTGGTGGTTATTGTAACACTGACATGTATATTACTTTTGTATTATTGAAATGTTTCTATGTTGTTTTATTTGCACAACCTCAATAAAAAATTATTAAAAAGCAAAAAACAACGATTCTGAAAAAAATGTAAAAAAAAAAAATGCAGACTCACATAAAAAATACTATCTGTTTACATCCCTTGGCAATGATGGGAGTAAAATGCTTTATTGACTTATAAAAGAAGTATTAATAGTCCAGATAGTTATAAGAAATGGTAATAGCACCATATATCATTATGTTCTGTACAATATATAATTGCACATATAATAATTTGGGTACTCCGTAGATCACATGATAATGTGCTGTTGTATACAGCTGCCTAAAGATCCTTACAAAATCTGAACCTTTAGGTTATCAGCACAAGAACAATTTAGCAAATTTACCTCAGGAGACCGAGTTAAATCCCCAGATTTACGCTTACACTCACTTACTTTGGGGACAGCCGCTAAACAGACTGTTACTGTTTTGTACCTGTTATTTTTGGCTTCAGGAGTCAAATATCAGTCATATCTCCATGAGTGACAAGTATGGCGCTAATTTCCTCTGGAAAGTGGACGGTTGTGGCTGATATGCATGCAAAATCTGAGGTATACAATCCTCACAGATTTGAGTGACCGGGATCATTGAACACATTTGCAAGATAAATATGTATATATGTAGACAGAGGGATATCAGAAACTGACTCCTCTATAGAGATATCAGTGGGGAGAGAGATATGATGTTCCAGTTTTTACTTATAATAAAGTATGCAATTACATTGTATATAAGGATTGGTACAGACAATCAACTGGTTGAGAGCCCTCTACACTTTGGCCTCTATTTATGAAAGGTCTTGCGGACCTGATCCGACAGTGCGGATCAGGTCCACAAGACCTTGCTGAATGCGGTGAGCAATACACTTTCCGTATTCAGCATTGCACCAGCAGCTCACAAGAGCTGCTGGTGCAACGCCGCCCTCCTGCTGACTCGCGGCCAATCGGCTGCCAGCAGGGAGGTGTCAATCAACCCGATCGTATTCGATCGGGTTGAATTGCGGCGATTCCTGTCCGCCTGCTCAGAGCAGGCGGACAGGGTTATGGAGCAGTGCTTTATAACTGCTGTTTCTGGCGAGTCTGAAGACTCGCCAGAGACACGGACCATCAAGCTCCATTCGAAGCTTGATAGATAGGCCCCTTTGTATACACTCCCTCAGACACCTCAATTATCTCTCAGTGTAGTAACCACTACAGCCCTTATTAGCCCTTAAGTACCCCCTGGCAGCTCCAGTATGGGTACTTACACCCTTCCTGGGACTAGCAGGCACTTGAAATTAAATATGGCCTAAACTACAAACCAACATGATTTCTAGCTATAGAGACTCCATACTGAGGAGAAAAAGCCTGGAACAGTGAGGGACGGATCTACCATCAGGAGAAAAGCCAGTGCTTCAGGAAAACCAAAAATATCAATTTTGGATCTTTTAGTAAAATTAGCGCACCAAGCATAACACATCTCTTAAATTCATTTTAAAAAAAATGTTCCCCTAGTCTAATTATGACTTTTATGTCCCTTTATATCCCCTAGCTATGCTGTACCTGTGTCAGAGTACTTACAAATAGCCGCCTTGGCTGTGTGTGTGCTGTGTAAAGTCACTTTTACGCAGCACCCCTCCATTGGTTTACCAGGCATGTCAAATCCTTGTCAATGCAGCTGCAGCAGTATTCAGTAGAGAGCCCATCCAGTTCAGGTATCGACTACTGCAGAGGATTGAAGTAGGAAATACATGTGTCCCTCAAGGGGAGGCTAAGGACAAGTCTATGTGACGCCTGAAGATAGTTATGGATGAAATACCATTAGGGAAATATTGTGCACATATCAGGGTATTCCTATGTCCCTGCATCATTCAGCTGCAGTGAAGAGTCTTTTCTGTCTTCTTTGTAAATTATACTCTCTATGGACTCTGGGTCTCACATAGGTCTGAGCTCCCAATTTGTAAACTATAACCAAGTAGCTGGAATCACCTCTATTCTCAACCAACTCCTATGAGGCCAAGAACAAAACTAAAAGAGAGATGGGAGGTGGTATTGATTTTAAGCTCTGATAAAGGTTCTTGACCTCCTTATAGTGGTGGGAAATATATCACATATGTTATGGAAGACTAGTGTGGACCATCATCATTTTACAAAAGAAAAGGGGAGACTGTGAATTTAACAGGGTTTTTAACAGATTTCCTGTTGACTAGACCTACTTGCTTTCACATACATGAAGTTGGTCCTCCAATTAATCTATGGGAGTTGTCTCTATCAACCAAAAACCATGTATACTGTAGTATAGAATAAATTTATTGCGCTTAAAGAGGCCTCTATCTCTAATGACAAAAACCCCCAAAAACAAACAATATTATTTGCCACTGTAAACAGGATAGGTGAAATAAGAAAGCAACAAGAAATTGTTTCCCTTAACAGAGAGACCACTCTATTATTAGTGAGTATAGGTCATTGTTCTAGTTTGCTATTATTTGGTATTTGGTTTCTTTCTGTTTGTTCTAATATGAATACAAAGAATATATATATTTTTTTCTGATATGAACACAAAGGATATATACGCTACACTAATTTAACAATATATAATTTTATTTTTAAAACATAAAAAAAACTGTTCACCTTAAATACATTTTTTTTTAAGAATTTTATTAGAATTTGTAAACCCTTCCCAGTTGCTGCTTTGTATTATATGAACATTTCAGCTATTTAGTAAGCTCTCCAACATGTTGAGCAAAAAAAAACGACACTGCGTAACTTGGAAATGAACAGAGAAATTCTTATTTATGAACACTTGGGGCTAACAATGTGTACTTAAATATTTATTTTTCTATAAATAATTAATTTAATCAGTTAAATAATTCAGTTTCAACGACGACAGTGAAATGTTATTCAAACGATTGCTTGCCTAGTCACCTTTTTTCGTACAGTACTGAATGGCCGGCGTTCGCTATTGCCTCTCTGTATAGATAATTACGCATATGATATTTTTAAAATAAAACATCAATATTTGACAGTTAATTCCCACATTTGCACTAAATATTTTATAAATTCAAAATAAGCAAACATAAAGTGAGGCATGATTTCCCACAATGCAGTTCATACAATCTGTGATCAAGTTCGAATTTTTAAATTAAAGGTATAATAAAGTTATAAATGTAATTCCCCATAATGTTTAATTATGTAAAAAAATGACTTTCCAGTGTATGTCCATTACTTATTTCACCTTTTTCTTCCCACTGCCCTCCCCCAAAGGAGGTTGGAGTGCAATTGAGTGAATTCTAAAGCTATATCTGGCAACATTCTATACACAGACTGTTTGATCAGTGAAGGAGCTCAATTACTGTACAAAACTATTAAAACCAAAATAAATACAATAAACATACTGAAGATGTTTCTAAAGTCCTATGCCTCTGGACTCCATAACAAAACACATTTTGCTTTTTTTTTTTTATAAAATATTTATTTTCTATGCAGTAATTTTGCATCACAGAGATTAACAGCTGGTATATAATATCTATATTTTAAAAAATTAAATTTCCCTTTAAAAATACCACACTAGACATACAAATACATACACATGTATTTGTATTTTCATATTAATGTGGATTTATATGTGCATGCCTGGTTGTGCTTCAGACCCCGATGATCGAAAGTGCGGCGAGGAAGCGTTATATTTAAAAGGGATCCGACGCAATGTCAAGAATACTAGCAAAATATTCAAAAGTGCCTAAATTAATGTTTAAAGGCATCATCGCTGAGAGGCATTTTACTATACAGTGCAATAGGTGACAATGCTGGTGAAATATTCCAAGCAGCATCGCCACCAACATTGGTGATGTAAAGTAAAGGATCCCTTTTAAAATATATTGAACCGAGCCAAATAAATATACCTATGTACCCCTAAACCGAAATATCCCACCACTGCAAACTAACCCTAAACTAATTAACCCCTAAAACACTAATAACCCACCGCAATAAACTTCCTCACCTAATAACCTATTTTAATAGGCCAGAAGTGCAATATATTCCAATCTCTGAAGTACAAGTTACATGTAGGGTGTCAGCCATGTTTTTTCAGTAGCGAGATTTTACAGTGTGAGGCAGGTAGTGTAGGTTCAGGGAGAGGTCACATATTATTATCATTATCTGAAGGTGTTTGCTTTCAGTGATAGCACTGTCTGCACTGTGTAGGACCACTTCAAATATGCCCCCGCCCACTGAAAGTGACCTCAGAAGGTGATGTCTGCGATGTTTTTATGATGTAGAGCTCCCCATTATATCCTATGGGAGACACATCACCACTCGCCGTAACTTTGTGGGGTTCGACCCTTATTTTTACAATATATCGACAGACCGACTGACTGCGAGGCCGACGTGACCAGAAAGGCAGTTTCTCGACAGTCTGACGATGCTTTGAATATAGGGGCCACAGAATTAATATATTTGTTTCATCCATCAATTTGCTTTTCTTCAGTTTTTATCTTAAATCAGTTTGCTGTCATTATATGCTAAAAAATACAGCAGTTTACAGATTGGGGTGATAGTTAAAAATAATTATTAAAATCATATTGCTTTAACTCGTGTAAATGTAATAATTTTTTTGTCCATATGACCCGATCTGTAGCACTAATTGTACGACTCAGCTGTGTATCTAGCGCAACTGATCTGGTCAGCAGCATTTTTCTATCTGGACCAGCAGTTCTTCGCTTGTGGGCTTTGAACAAATTTTGCAAGGTTGATTGTTATGAAATTACATGCCCTAAAAAATGAGAGCATGTAAATGTTTTAACTATATTATATAGCCCTTTAAATTAATTATGTGGGTCCGTTTGGCTGAACAAAATGTTTAAAGAATGAGTTTTAACATTCAAATATCCAACATCTCTTTTGAATATTAAATTTGCATATTGCTTCCCCTTTGTTTTACATTGAAGATCGTGAGAATCAACCTCTAAATAGTAATGTGTAAATGCTGAATTTATTATTTGTATTTAAATAAAAGGATCTTAAAGGGACACTGAACCCAAATTTTTTCTTTCATGATTCAGACAGAGCATGCAATTTTACGCAACTTTCTAATTTACTCCTATTATCAATTTCTCTTCGTTCTCTTGCTATTTTTATTTGAAAAAGAAGGCATCTAAGCTAATTTTTGGTTCAGACGCTGGACAGCACTTGTTTATTGGTGGGTGAATGTATCCACCAATCAGCAAGAACAATCCAGGTTGTTCCCGAAAAATGGGCCGGCATCTTAACTAACATTCTTGCTTTTCAAATAAAGATACCAAGAGAATGAAGAAAAGTTGATAATAGGAGTAAATTAGAAAGTTGCTTGCTCTATCTGACTCATGAAAGAAAACAATTTGGGTTCAGTGTCCCTTTAAATGTATTTAGAACAATAAAACACAACAAACATTTGTTATTTTTAAAAAGTGTAGAAACATTTGCCCATATAAATTTACTGCATTGAAGACTAATTTAAACAGTTTAACAGTTTAACGTTTGCGTTGGTTTATCACAACCTCAGAGCTCTGGTTAACTGTTAAGAAAAAAAAAAAGTTTAGTTACACTCAAAAAAGTTATAAGGGCTCAAATATATGAGGTCTGAGCTTTTAGAAAAAAAAAAAAGGCAGACAAAGGGCTTTAAAGGGACACTCAACCCAATTTTATTCTTCATGACTTAGATAGAGGATGCAATTTTAAGCAACTTTCTAATTTACTCCTATTATCAATTTGTATTCATTCTTTTTATCTTTATTTGAAAAGCAAGAATGTAAGTTTAGATGCAAGCCCATTTTTGGTTCACAACCTGGGTTGTTCTTGATGATTGGTTGTTAAATGTCAACCACCATTAAGCAAGTGCTGTCCAGTGGCCTGAACCAAAAATGGTCTGGTTCCTTAGCTTAGATGCCTTCTTTTTTAAATAAAGATAGCAAGAGAACAAAGAAAAATTGATAATAGGAGTAAATTAGAAAGTTGCTTAAAGGGACATTCCAGTCAAAATATAAATGCACATAGATTTGTTACATCTTTGAATAGAAACATATTTGCAATACACATGTATTGGCAAAAATGCTTCTAGTAAGAGTTATCACTGTTTTAAAGTTAACATTTTTCTCTGCACGTGCACGTGAAGCATAGCTAAATATTGTCACTGCACCCACATTTTAAATAATGCAGCTCCTCAGATGAGGCTTGTATCATGTCAGCAATTAACAAATTGAGTCATTACCAGAAGGTACAAGCACCTTAGGCTATCCAAGCAAGTCTTGTGTTTAAAATGCTGGTGCACGGTGCATACTTAAATACAATTTTGAAACAGCTATAGCTTTTATAAGAAGCATTTTTGCTAATGCATGTATAGTACAAAATTGCTTCTCTTTAATACCAAAATGCACCCATGTGGTTTCCAATTTTGGCTAGAATATCCCTTTAAAATGTCATTATCTGAATCATGAAAATAAAAAAAAATGGGTTTAGTATCCCTTTAACTTTGAAATACATACATATTAGGGATGCGCCAATGTTTTGCAATATTCAAAAAATGAAACGAATTTGAACACATTTGTTTATTCATTTTAAATTTCGAATGTTTGTACCACATTCTAACATTTGTTTAATGTAATAGTATTAGAATAATTTCAATTGATATATTTGTAATAGTATTCCTAATGCTCTCTTTAAATTTAATATTTGAAATATGCAATATTCAAATAGAAATATTCTAATCCATATATTTGTATCTATTATGTATCATTTTATTAAGTTCCCTGCCACATAAACTATTGAACTTCTAAAACACAATTTATGCTTACCTGATAAATTTATTTCTCTTGTGGTGTATCCAGTCCACGGATCATCCATTACTTGTGGGATATTCTCATTCCCAACAGGAAGTTGCAAGAGGACACCCACAGCAGAGCTGTAATATAGCTCCTCCCCTAACTGTCATAGCCAGTCATTCGACCGAAAACAAGCCGAGAAAGGAGGAACCATAGGGTGTAGTGGTTACTGTAGTTTAAATTTAAAAATTACCTGCCTTAAAATGACAGGGCGGGCCGTGGACTGGATACACCACAAGAGAAATAAATTTATAAGGTAAGCATAAATTGTGTTTTCTCTTGTAAGGTGTATCCAATCCACGGATCATCCATTACTTGTGGGATACCAATACCAAAGCTAAAGTACACGGATGAAGGGAGGGACAAGGCAGGAACTTAAATGGAAGGAACCACTGCCTGTAAAACCTTTCTCCCAAATATAGCCTCCGAAGAAACAAAAGTATCAAATTTGTAAAATTTTGAAAAAGTATGAAGCGAAGACCAAGTCGCCGCCTTGCAAATCTGTTCAACAGAAGCCTCATTTTTAAAGGCCCAAGTGGAAGCCACAGCTCTAGTGGAATGAGCTGTAATCCTTTCAGGAGGCTGCTGTCCAGCAGTCTCATAGGCTAAGCGGATTAAGCTTCTTAGCCAAAAAGAAAAAGAGGTTGCCAAAGCCTTTTGACCTCTCCTCTGTCCAGAGTAGACAACAAACAAAGCAGATGTTTGACGAAAATCTTTAGTAGCTTGTAAGTAAAACTTTAAAGCACAGACCACGTCCAGATTGTGTAACACAAGGATGGAACCACAATCTCTTGATTGATATTCTTGTTAGATACCACCTTAGGTAAGAACCCAGGTTTGGTACGCAGGACTACCTTATCCGTATGAAAAATCAGATAAGGAGAATCACATTGTAAGGCAGATAGCTCAGAGACTCTACGAGCCGAGGAAATAGCTACCACAAAAAAAAAAAAAAGAACTTTCCAAGATAAAAGTTTGATATCTATGGAATGAAGAGGTTCAAACAGAACTCCTTGAAGAACCTTAAGAACCAAGTTTAAGCTCCATGGTGGAGCAACAGGTTTAAACACAGGCTTGATTCAAACTAAAGCCTGACAAAATGCCTGAACGTCTGGAACATCTGCCAGACGCTAGTGCAAAAGAATAGACAGAGCAAAAATCTGTCCCTTTAAGAAACTAGCTGACAATCCTTTTTCCAAACCTTCTTGGAGAAAAGATAAAATCCTAGGAATCCTGACCTTACTCCATGAGTAACCCTTGGATTCACACCAATAAAGATATCTACCCCATACCTTATGGTAAATTTTCCTGGTGACAGGCTTTTGTGCCTGTATTAAGGTATCAATAACTGACTCGGAGAAGCCACGCTTTGATAAAATCAAGCATTCAATCTCCAGGCAGTCAGCCTCAGAGAAATTAGATTTGGATGGTTGAGGACCCTGAAGTAGAAGGTCCTGTCTCAGAGGCAGAGACCATGGTGGAAAGAATGACATGTCCACTAGATCTGCATACCAGGTCCTGCATGGCCACGCAGGTGCTATCAGAATCACGATGCTCTCTCCTGCTTGATCTTGGAAATCAGTCGAGGGAGCAGAGGAATCGGTGGAAACACATAAGCCAGGTTGAAAGACCAGGGCGCTGCTAGAGTATCTATCAGTGACGCCTTGGGATCCCTGGACCTGGATCCGTAACACGGAAGCTTGGCGTTCTGGCGAGACGCCATGAGATCCAGTTCTGGTTTGCCCCAACGGAGAATCAGTTGTGCAAATACCTCCGGATGGAGTTCCCACTCTCCCGGATGAAAAGTCTGACGACTTAGAAAATCCGCCTCCCAGTGCTCTACACCTGGGATATGGATAGCTGATAGGTGGCAAGAGTGAATCTCTGCCCAGTGAATTATTTTTGAAACTTCTAACATCTCTAGGGAACTTCTTGTTCCCCCTCGATGGTTGATGTAAGCTACAGTCGTGATGTTGACTGACTGAAATCTGATGTACCTCAGAGTTGCTAACTGAGGCCAAACCTGAAGAGCCTTGAATATCGCTCTTAGTTCCAGAATATTTATTGGAAGGAGAGACTCCTCCTGAGTCCACGATCCCTGAGCCTTCAGGGAGTTCCAGACTGCACCCCAACCTAGAAGGCTGGCATTTGTTGTTACAATAATCCAATCTGGCCTGCGAAGGTCATACCTTTGAACAGATGGACCCGAGATAGCCACCAGGGAAGAGGATCCCTGGTCTCTTGGTCCAGATTCAGTTGAGGGGCCAAATCTGTGTAATCCCCGCTCCACTGACTGAGCCTGCATAGTTGCAGCGTTCTGAGATGTAAGCGTGCAAACGGCACTATGTCCATTGCCGCTACCATTAAGCCGATTACTTCCATACACTGAGCCACCAAAGGGCGCGGAATGGAATGAAGAACCCGACAGGAATTTAGAAGCTTTGATAACCTGGACTCCGTCAAGGTAAATTTTCATTTCTACAGAATCTATCAGAGTCCCTAGAAAGGAAACTCTTGTGAGTGGGGATAGAGAACACTTTTCCTCGTTCACTTTCCACCCATGCGACCTCAGAAATGCCAGTACTACGTCCGTATGAGACTTGGCAATTTGGAAGTTTGACGCCTGTATCAGGATGTCGTCTAAATAAGGGGCTACTGCCATACCCCGCGGCCTTAGGACCGCCAAAAGCGACCTTAGAACCATTGTAAAGATTCTTGGGGCTGTAGCTAATCCAAAGGGAAGAGCTACAACTGGTAATGCCTGTCTTGAAAGGCAAACCTGAGAAACCGATGATGATCTTTGTGTATCGGAATGTGAAGATAAGCATCCTTTAGATCCACTGTAGTCATATATTGACCCTCCTGGATCAGTGGTAGGATGGTACGAATAGTTTCCATCTTGAACGACGGAACTTTGAGGAATTTGTTTAAGATCTTTAGATCCAAAATCGGTCTGAAGGTTCCCTCTTTTTTGGGAACCACAAACAGATTTGAGTAAAAAGCCTGTTCCTGTTCCTCCTTTGGAACTGGATGGATCACTACCATAACTAGGAAGTCTCGTACACAGTGTAAGAATGCCTCACTCTTTATCTGGTTTGCAGATAATTGTGAAAGGTGAAATCTCCCTTTTGGGGGGGGAAGCTTTGAAGTCCAGAAGATATCCCTGGGATATAATTTCCAACGCCCAGGGATCCTGAACATCTCTTGCCCACGCCTGGGTGAAGAGTGAAAGTCTGCCCCCTACTAGATCCGTTACCGGATAGGGGGTCGTTCCTTCATGCTGTCTTAGAGGCAGCAGCAGGCTTTTTGACCTGCTTACCTTTTTTCCAGGTCTGGTTTGGTCTCCAGACCGTCTTGGATTGAGCAAAAGTTCCCTCTTGTTTATTATTAGAGGAAGTTGATGCCGCACCTGCCTTGAAGTTTCGAAAGGCACGAAAATTAGACTGTTTGGCCCTAGATTTGGACCTGTCCTGAGGAAGGGCACAACCTTTTCCTCCCGTGATATCAGCAATAATCTCCTTCAAACCAGGCCCGAATAGGGTCTGCCCCTTGAAGGGAATGTTAAGTAGCTTAGATTTTAAAGTCACGTCAGCTGACCATGATTTAAGCCATAGCGCTCTGCGCGCCTGTATAGCAAAACCAGAATTCTTAGCCGTTAGTTTATTCAAATGAACAATGGCATCAGAAATAAAATAATTGGCTAGCTTAAGTGCTCTAAGTTTGCCAAGTATGTCATCCAATGGAGTCTCTACCTGTAAAGCCTCTTCCAGAGACTCAAACCAGTACGCCGCAGCAGCAGTGACAGGGGCAATGCATGCAATGGGCTGTAGGATAAAACCTTGTTGAATAAATATTTTCTTAAGGTAACCTTCTAATTTTTTATCCATTGGCTCTAAAAAAGCACAACTGTCATCGACAGGGATAGTAGTACGCTTTGCTAGAGTAGAAACTGCTCCCTCCACCTTAGGGACTGTCTGCCATAAGTCCCGTGTGGTGGCGTCTATTGGAAAACATTTTTCTAAAAATAGGAGGGGAAGAGAACGGCACACCTGGTCTATCCCATTCCTTATTAATAATTTCTGTAAACCTTTTAGGTATTGGAAAAACATCAGTACACACCGGCACTGCAAAGCATTTATCTAGTCTACAAAATTTCTCTGGCACTGCAATGGTATCACAGTCATTCAGAGCAGCTAAAACCTCCCTAAGTAACACGCGGAGGTGTTCAAGCTTAAATTTAAATGTAGAAATATTAGAATCAGGTATCTTTCCTGAGTCATTAACATCACCCACTGACTGAAGCTCTCCTTCCTCAGCTTCTGCATATTGTGAGGCAGTATCAGACATGGTTCTTAAAGCGTCAGTATGCTCTGCATTTTGTCTCACCCCAGAGCTATCTCGCTAACCTCTAAGTTCAGGTAGTCTGGCTAATACCGCTGACAGTGTATTATCCATGACTGCCGCCATGTCTTGTAAAGTAAACGCTATGGGCGCCCTAGATGTACTTGGCACCATTTGAGCGTGAGTCCCTTGGGCGGGAGTCAAAGGGTCTGACACATGGGGAGAGTTAGTCGGCATAACTTTTCCCTCGTCAGATTCCTCTGGTGATAATTTTTTTAAAAACAGAATATGATCTTTATTGCATAAAATTAAATCAGTACATTTGGTACACATTCTAAGAGGGGGTTCCACCGTGGCTTTTAAACATAATGAACAAGGAGTTTCTTCTATGTCAGACATGTTTATACAGACTAGCAATGAGACTAGCAAGCTTGGAAAACACTTTAAATCAAGTTAACAAGCAAATATAAAAAACGGTACTGTGCCTTTAAGAGAAACAAATTTTGTCAGAATTTGAAAAACAGTGAAAAAATGCAGTAAATCAAACGAAATTTTTACAGTGTATGTAATAGGCTAGCAGAGCATTGCATCCACTTGCAAATGGATGATTAACCCCTTAGTTCAAAAAACGGATCAAAAAAACGAAATAGACTTTTTTTTTTTTTTTAACAGTCACAACCAACTGCCACAGCAAGCTGTGGTCCTACCTTACCCAATAAACGACTTTGGAAAGCCTTTGAGCCCTTTAGAGATGTCCTATAGCATACAGGGGACTCCTGAGGGAAGCTGGATGTCACAGTTTGTAATTTTAACTGCACCAACTGTAACTTTTATACTATAACAGTGGAAAGCCTCAGTAAAACTGTTTCTAGTCAAAATTTAAGCCAGCCATGTGGAAAAAACTAGGCCCCAATAAAGTTTTATCACCAATGCATATATAAAAACGATTAAACATGCCAGCAAATGTTTATATTGCAATATCATAAGGGTATTACCCCTGGGAGTAAGCATGATACCAGTCGTTATTAAATCACTGTATTCAGGCTTAACTTACATTAATCCGGTATCAGCAGCATTTTCTAGTGTTTTCCATCTCTAGAAAAAATTATAACTGCACATACCTGATAGCAGAATAAACTGCACGCCATTCTCTCGCTGAAGTTACCTCATCTGTGTAATCCCCTCAGACATATGTGAGAATAGCAATGGATCTTAGTTACAACCTGCTAAGATCATAGAAACCTCAGGCAGATTCTTCTTCTATTTACTGCCTGAGATAAAATAGCACAACTCCGGTACTATTTAAAAATAACAAACTTTTGATTGAAGAAAATAAACTAACTATATTTAACCACTCTCTCCTACAACATCCTAGCTTGTTGAGAGTTGCAAGAGAATGACTGGGTATGACAGTTAGGGGAGGAGCTATATTACAGCTCTGCTGTGGGTGTCCTCTTGCAACTTCCTGTTGGGAATGAGAATATCCCACAAGTAATGGATGATCCGTGGACTGGATACACCTTACAAGAGAAATAGTATTTGTTAAGTCAAATCTTTGACATTTTGAATGTGGCTATTCAATCTAATTATGAACACTGAAAAACAAAGTATAAATATATATTTGTGCAAATAAATCACACACACACACACACATATATATATATATATATATATATATAAAAAAATATGTATTTATGAATAAATAGAACCTATTCTGCTATGTGAAGTACATTAGATTGTGAAATATTCATATTTTCATATCGGGTTAGCGCACTTGAGAATATGTGATCGGGTTTGCATGCAAGTAGGGTGTTAAGAGTTTTTTCCACTTTTTTGCTCCATTGACTTCTATGGGGAAATAGGTTATCGTGTGTGCAATATTCTAAGTTTGGCTTTTTACGCACGCAGGGTTATCGAATGAAAACAGTTTACTTTCAACTTGTAATATAATTTCTACCCAATGCACACAAAAAACTTACTTCTAGCGGAGTTATCGCTCGAGCAGGAGCATTAAATACTGCTCCACTTGTAATCTGGCACTAACTACATTTTATAAGCATAGTATTGTGTATTACCCAACCTCCTTCTAGTCATGGATGCCACCATATTGAAATCTATCTTTCACAACATTCCAGTGCTGACATTTTTGCACATGTGCAGTAACTCTCCTTCAGATACCTGCATTGTAACTTAGGCCTAGATTTGGAGTTCGGCGGTAGCCGTCAAAATCAGCGTTAGAGGCTCCTAACGCTGGTTTTGGCCGCCCGCTGGTATTTGGAGTCAGTGATTAAAGGGTCTAACGCTCACTTTTCAGCCGCGACTTTTCCATACCGCAGATCCCCCTACGCCATTTGCGTAGCCTATATTTTCAATGGGATCTTTCTAACGCTGGTATTTAGAGTCGTTTCTGAAGTGAGCGTTAGAGCTCTAACGACAAGATTCCAGCCGCCTGAAAATAGCAGGAGTTAAGAGCTTTCTGGCTAACGCCGGTTTATAAAGCTCTTAACTACTGTACCCTAAAGTACACTAACACCCATAAACTACCTATGTACCCCTAAACCGAGGTCCCCCCACACCGCCGCCACTCGATTAAAATTTTTAACCCCTAATCGGCCGACCGCCACCTACGTTATCCTTATGTACCCCTATCTGCTGCCCCTAACCCCGCCGACCCCTGTATTACATTTATTAACCCCTAACTTGCCCCCCACAACGTCGCCGCCAGCTACTTAAAATAATTAACCCATAATCTTCCGACCGCAAATCGCCGCCACCTACGTTATCCCTATGTACCCCTAATCTGCTGCCCTAACATCGCCGACCCCTATATTATATTTATTAACCCCTAATCTGCCCCCTTCAACGTCGCCGACACCTGCCTACACTTATTAACCCCTAATCTGCCGAGCGGACCTGAGCGCTACTATAATAAATGTATTAACCCCTAATCCGCCTCACTAACCCTATCATAAATAGTATTAACCCCTAATCTGCCCTCCCTAACATCGCCGACACCTAACTTCAATTATTAACCCCTAATCTGCCGACCGGAGCTCACCGCTATTCTAATAAATGTATTAACCCCTAAAGCTAAGTCTAACCCTAACACTAACACCCCCCTAAGTTAAATATAATTTTTATCTAACGAAATAAATTAACTCTTATTAAATAAATTATTCCTATTTAAAGCTAAATACTTACCTGTAAAATAAATCATAATATAGCTACAATATAAATTATAATTATATTATAGCTATTTTAGGATTAATATTTATTTTACAGGCAACTTTGTTATTATTTTAACCAGGTAAAATAGCTATTAAATAGTTAAGAACTATTTAATAGTTACCTAGTTAAAATAATAACAAATTTACCTGTAAAATAAATCCTAACCTAAGTTATAATTAAACCTAACACTACCCTATCAATAAAATAATTAAATAAACTACCTACAATTACCTACAATTAACCTAACACTACACTATCAATAAATTAATTAAACACAATTCCTACAAATAAATACAATTAAATAAACTAGCTAAAGTACAAAAAATAAAAAAGAACTAAGTTACAGAAAATAAAAAAATATTTACAAACATAAGAAAAATATTACAACAATTTTAAACTAATTACACCTACTCTAAGCCCCCTAATAAAATAACAAAGCCCCCCAAAATAAAAAATTCCCTACCCTATTCTAAATTAAAAAAGTTACAAGCTCTTTTACCTTACCAGCCCTGAACAGGGCCCTTTGCGGGGCATGCCCCAAGAATTTCAGCTCTTTTGCCTGTAAAAAAAAACATACAATACCCCCCCCCCCCAACATTACAACCCACCACCCACATACCCCTAATCTAACCCAAACCCCCCTTAAATAAACCTAACACTAAGCCCCTGAAGATCTTCCTACCTTGTCTTCACCATCCAGGTATCACAGATCCGTCCTGGCTCCAAGATCTTCATCCAACCCAAGCGGGGGTTGGCGATCTATAATCCGGTCCAGAAGAGGCTCCAAAGTCTTCCTCCTATCCGGCAAGAAGAGGACATCCGGACCGGCAAACATCTTCTCCAAGCGGCATCTTCGATCTTCTTCCATCCGGAGCGAAGCGGCAGGATCCTGAAGACCTCCAGCGCGGAACATCCATCCGGACCGACGACTGAACGACGAATGACTGTTCCTTTAAGGGACGTCATCCAAGATGGCGTCCCTCGAATTCCGATTGGCTGATAGGATTCTATCAGCCAATCGGAATTAAGGTAGGAATTTTCTGATTGGCTGATGGAATCAGCCAATCAGAATCTAGTTCAATCCGATTGGCCGATCCAATCAGCCAATCAGATTGAGCTCGCATTCTATTGGCTGATCGGAACAGCCAATAGAATGCGAGCTCAATCTGATTGGCTGATTGGATCGGCCAATCGGATTGAACTTGATTCTGATTGGCTGATTCCATCAGCCAATCAGAAAATTCCTACCTTAATTCCGATTGGCTGATAGAATCCTATCAGCCAATCGGAATTCGAGGGACGCCATCTTGGATGACGTCCCTTAAAGGAACAGTCATTCGTCGTTCAGTCGTCGGTCCGGATGGATGTTCCGCGCTGGAGGTCTTCAGGATCCTGCCGCTTCGCTCCGGATGGAAGAAGATCGAAGATGCCGCTTGGAGAAGATGTTTGCCGGTCCGGATGTCCTCTTCTTGCCGGATAGGAGGAAGACTTTGGAGCCTCTTCTGGACCGGATTATGGATCGCCAACCCCGCTTGGGTTGGATGAAGATCTTGGAGCCAGGACGGATCGGTGATACCTGGATGGTGAAGACAAGGTAGGAAGATCTTCAGGGGCTTAGTGTTAGGTTTATTTAAGGGGGGTTTGGGTTAGATTAGGGGTCTGTGGGTGGTGGGTTGTAATGTTGGGGGGGGTATTGTATGTTTTTTTTTACAGGCAAAAGAGCTGAAATTCTTGGGGCATGCCCCGCAAAGGGCCCTGTTCAGGGCTGGTAAGGTAAAAGAGCTTGTAACTTTTTTAATTTAGAATAGGGTAGGGAATTTTTTATTTTGGGGGGCTTTGTTATTTTATTAGGGGGCTTAGAGTAGGTGTAATTAGTTTAAAATTGTTGTAATATTTTTCTTATGTTTGTAAATATTTTTTTATTTTCTGTAACTTAGTTCTTTTTTATTTTTTGTATTTTAGCTAGTTTATTTAATTGTATTTATTTGTAGGAATTGTGTTTAATTAATTTATTGATAGTGTAGTGTTAGGTTAATTGTAGGTAATTGTAGGTAGTTTATTTAATTATTTTATTGATAGGGTAGTGTTAGGTTTAATTATAACTTAGGTTAGGATTTATTTTACAGGTAAATTTGTTATTATTTTAACTAGGTAACTATTAAATAGTTCTTAACTATTTAATAGCTATTGTACCTGGTTAAAATAATTACAAAGTTGCCTGTAAAATAAATATTAATCCTAAAATAGCTATAATATAATTATAATTTATATTGTAGCTATATTAGGATTTATTTTACAGGTAAGTATTTAGCTTTAAATAGGAATAAGTTATTTAATAAGAGTTAATTTATTTCGTTAGATAAATATTATATTTAACTTAGGGGGTGTTAGTGTTAGGGTTAGACTTAGCTTTAGGGGTTAATCCATTTATTAGAATAGCGGTGAGCTCCGATCGGAAGATTAGGGGTTAATAATTGAAGTTAGGTGTCGGCGATGTTAGGGAGGGCAGATTAGGGGTTAATACTATTTATGATAGGGTTAGTGAGGCGGATTAGGGGTTAATAACTTTATTATAGTAGCGCTCAGGTCCGCTCGGCAGATTAGCGGTTAATAAGTGTAGGCAGGTGTCGGCGACGTTGTGGGGGGCAGGTTAGGGGTTAATAAATATAATATAGGGGTCGGCGGTGTTAGGGGTAGCAGATTAGGGGTACATAGGGATAACGTAGGTGGCGGCGGTTTACGGAGCGGCAGATTAGGGGTTTAAAAAAATATGCAGGGGTCAGCGATAGCGGGGGCGGCAGATTAGGGGTTAATAAGTGTAAGGTTAGGGGTGTTTAGACTCGGGGTACATGTTAGAGTGTTAGGTGCAGACGTAGGAAGTGTTTCCCCATAGCAAACAATGGGGCTGCGTTAGGAGCTGAACGCTGCTTTTTTGCAGGTGTTAGGTTTTTTTTCAGCTCAAACAGCCCCATTGTTTCCTATGGGGGAATCGTGCACGAGCACGTTTTTGAGGCCGGCCGCGTCCGTAAGCAACTCTGGTATCGAGAGTTGCTTTTGCGGTAAAAATGCTCTACGCTCCTTTTTTGGAGCCTAACGCAGCATTTGTTTGAACTCTCGATACCAGAGTTAATTTTATGGTGCGGCCAGAAAAAAGCCCGCGGAGCGTTAACAGCCCTTTTACCGCCGAACTCCAAATCTAGGCCATTGGTTCCAAAATGGCAGCTCCCATGATTAGAGATTGGTGCATGAAAAGTATTAAGGGCTAGATTACAAGTGGAGCGATAAATTATCACGCACCCACAAACGGGCAAATTTGCCCGTTTGTGGGCACGCTATAATTAACCAGCCATTTGCTTGTGGTAGCAATTAGCGCTCTTAAAAGATAACCAGAGATCTGATCTCTGATTAATTTTCTAAAAGTGCCCAAAATGCCCTCAAAATAGAGGGCATTACAGTTTTTAATTTAAAAAAATGTAGTTTTTTGTTTTTTTTTAAATTAAAAACTGCTCTAGGCAGTTTTGGGGTCTAAAGTTGGTGGGAGTGGGGTGTTAGAAAAAAACATTGTGGTCTATAGGAACTGTGTCTTCCCAGTAAACATATATGTATATTACTGTGTATATATATATATATATATATATATATATATATATATATATATGTGTTAATATGTGTAAATACATATATTGACACATAAATATATATGTATACAGTCATATACATATATATTTAAAAATATGCTTACCCACTTCGCTGCGCTTTAGTTCTGATGCCGTATGTGACATCAGAACAAGGCTCCCATTGGAGCCTATGGAAGCACACTCTCATGAGCGCAATGTTTCCCAGCAATGTGAACGCGAGCTAACTTGTAATACCAGAGCACCTTAGCGTGCGCTGGTATTACACAGTGGAGCAAAAATATCACTTTCATGAAAGCGATATTTAGCGATCCACTTGTAATCTAACCCTTAGTGTTTAGTGCCCTTTAAGAAGCCAAGACTCGCCATATGCAATCTTTGAAGTGCTATCAGACATGTGCGTCCTTTCTATCCCATCTGGCTGGATATTGTGAGCGTAGTAGGGGGATTTAGCTGTCTCTCTGGAGGTTACTTGCCAGTAATGCTTTATGCAATAAGAGGATCACCAAATCTATAATCCTTTACAGTCTAGTGTAGGATTTATTTTCTCATCCTACTCTCCCTTTAAACCATTGTTATGTGGCTGGTTAAAAATACTAATACAATCCTCAGACAGCCACAACAATATCTGTAGAGGTTGGTCAGCACAGGCCAGTAATAATCCTTTAATATAGTCCAGTCATGGACAATAAGTATCAATCAAAGGATGGCATGTGCGGACCTTCATTCATTCTCCAAAATGGCGGTGCGTACCTGTAATGGACTGTAATGGCAAACGTCTTTAAATCTACTGTACTAGTGGGAAAGAAGTATTAAATTCAAAACCAAAAGCCACAATTACATGATCTAATTTGTTAGCACACTAGGCTATGTATCCAACCCCAAACACACAGGTAAACGTTTTCTTTGGGGACATAAGCATTGGAGCTCCTGAGTATAACACACTTGGTGAGCTCCTGAGCATAGCACAGCTAGGGAGCTACTGAGCATAGCACAACTGGTGAGCTAATGAGCATAGCACAGCTGGTAAGCCCCTGAGCATAACACAGCTAGGGAGCTACTGAGCATAGCACAGCTAGGGAGCTACTGAGCATAGCACAGCTAGGGAGCTCCTGAGCATAGCACAGCTGGGGAGCTACTGAGCATAACACAGCTAGTGAGCTCCTGAGCATAGCACAGCTGATGTACTCCTGAGCATAGCACAGCTAGGGAGCTACTGAGCATAACACAACTGGTGAGCTAATGAGCATAGCACAGCTGGTAAGCCCCTGAGCATAACACAGCTGGTGAGCTCCTGAGCATAACACAGCTGGTGAATTCCTGAGCATAGCATAGCTGGTAAGCTCCTGAGCATAACACAGCTGGTAAGCCCCTGAGCATAACACAGCTGGTAAGCCCCTGAGCATAACACAGCTGGTAAGCCCCTGAGCATAACACAGCTGGTAAGCCCCTGAGCATAACACAGCTGGTGAGCTCCTGAGCATAACACAGCTGGTGAGCTCCTGAGCATAGCATAGCTGGTAAGCTCCTGAGCATAACACAGAAGGTGAGCTCCTGAGCATAACACAGCTGGTGAGCTCCTGAGCATAGCACAGCTGGTGATCTCCTGAGCATAACACAGCTGGTGAGCTTCTGAGGATAACAAAGCTGGTGAGCTCCTGAGCATAGCACAGCTGGTGATCTCCTGAGCATAGCACCGCTTGTGTGCTCCTGAGCATAATACAGCTGGTGAGCTCCTGAGCATAACACAGATGGTGAGCTTCTGAGGATAACACAGCTGATGAGCTCCTGAGGATAACAAAGCTGGTAAGCTCCTGTGAATAACACAACTAGTGAGCTCCTGAGGATAACATAGCTGGTGAGCTCCTGAGCATAACACAGCTAATGAGTTCCTGAGTATAACACAGCTGGTGATATCCTGAGCATAACACAGCCAGTGAGTTCCTGAGCATAACACATCTGGTGATCTCCTGAGCATAACACAGCTGGTGATCTCCTGAGCATAACACAGCCAGTGAGTTCCTGAGCATAACACATCTGGTGATCTCCTGAGCATAACACAGCTGGTGATCTCCTGAGCATAACACAGCTGGTGAGCTCCTGAGCATAACACAGCTGGTGAATTCCTGAGCATAACACATCTGGTGATCTCCTGAGCATAACACAGCTGGTGAATTCCTGAGCATAACACAGCTGGTGAGCTCCTGAGCATAACACAGCTGGTGAATTCCTGAGCATAACACAGCTGGTGATCTCCTGAGCATAATGCAGCTGGTGATCTCCTGAGCATAATGCAGCTGGTGATCTCCTGAGGATAACGCAGCTGGTGATCTCCTGAGCATAACACAGCTGGTGATCTCCTGAGGATAACACAGCTGGTGATCTCCTGAGCATAACACAGCTGGTGATCTTCTGAGCATAACACAGCTGGTGATCTCCTGAGGATAACATAGCTGGTGATCTCCTGAGGATAACACAGCTGGTGATCTCCTGAGCATAACACAGCTGGTGATCTCCTGAGCATAACACAGCTGGTGATCTCCTGAGCATAACACAGCTGGTGATCTCCTGAGGATAACACAGCTGGTGATCTCCTGAGCATAACACAGCTGGTGATCTCCTGAGCATAACACAGCTGGTGATCTCCTGAGCATAACACAGCTGGTGATCTCCTGAGGATAACACAGCTGGTGATCTCCTGAGCATAACACAGCTGGTGATCTCCTGAGCATAGCACAGCTTGTGTGCTCCTGAGCATAATGCAGCTTGTGTGCTCCTGAGCATAATGCAGCTTGTGTGCTCCTGAGCATAATGCAGCTGGTGAGCTCCTGAGCATAATGCAGCTTGTGTGCTCCTGAGCATAACACAGCTGGTGATCTCCTGAGCATAACACAGCTGGTGATCTCCTGAGGATAACACAGCTGGTGATCTCCTGAGCATAACACAGCTGGTGATCTCCTGAGCATAATACAGCTGGTGATCTCCTGAGCATAATGCAGCTTGTGTGCTCCTGAGCATAATGCAGCTTGTGTGCTCCTGAGCATAATGCAGCTGGTGAGCTCCTGAGCATAACACAGCTGGTGAGTTCCTGAGGATAACACAGCTGGTGAGTTCCTGAGGAGAACACAGCTGGTGAGTTCCTGAGGATAACACAGCTGGTGAGTTCCTGAGGAGAACAAAGCTAGTGAGTTCCTGAGGAGAACACAGCTGGTGAGTTCCTGAGGATAACACAGCTGGTGAGTTCCTGAGGAGAACACAGCTGGTGAGTTCCTGAGGATAACACAGCTGGTGAGTTCCTGAGGATAACACAGCTGGTGAGTTCCTGAGGATAACACAGCTGGTGAGTTCCTGAGGATAACACAGCTGGTGAGTTCCTGAGGATAACACAGCTGGTGAGTTCCTGAGGATAACACAGCTGGTGAGTTCCTGAGGATAACACAGCTGGTGAGTTCCTGAGGATAACACAGCTGGTGAGTTCCTGAGGATAACACAGCTGGTGAGTTCCTGAGGATAACACAGCTGGTGAGTTCCTGAGGATAACACAGCTGGTGAGCTTCTGAGGATAACACAGCTGGTGAGTTCCTGAGGATAACACAGCTGTTTTTTTGTTTGTTTGTTTTTTTACAAAAAAAAATATAATGTAAAACAGTGACAGCCAACTTCCTAACATATGGGGGCCACAGATCAATATTTTAGAACCCTTAAAGGGACATTACACAATTTGAGATGGTAATATAAAATGATAAAAAAAAAACTCTGCAATATTCTTTCACTCTGAAATTGTGAGATTTTCAGTTCCTGTTAGAAATGGAAGTGCAGAACACTGTTATATTCCACACAGCCATTGGCTGCTGCACACTCTAGTGACCTATTTATAACAGTCCCTAATTGGCCAAAGCAGACAGACGATATCCTGTAACCTCACCTAAATCTGGGCCTGTGCCACTGAATATTTTTATTAAATATAATATTATTTGTGTGTAGCCATAAGTTTATATGCAGCCCATAAAGGGACATTAGACACTAAATAAATGCTAGATAGAATGATGCATTCAAAGAAGTCTGAGAATAAAATGAAGATGATTTATTAGTTGTTTAAATATTGACAAAATAAGTGTAACGTTTTAGTTTCTATTAAACAATGGGAGCTGTCATGGTGTAACTTAGGTTACCTTCTCTGCTGTGGCCAATTAAGGACAGTTATAAATAGGTCACTAGAGTTTGCAGCCAATGGCTGTGTGGAATATAACAGTGTTCTGCACTTCCATTTCTAACAGGATCTGAAAAGTTCGCAATTTCAAAATGGAATTACAGGTAAAGGGGACAAAATAAATAATGAAAGAGATCATTTTATATTACCATCTCAAAGTGTTTATTGTCCCTTAAAGGGTTCTAGAATATTGATCTCCAGTCTTTAAAGCATCTACAATACTGACCTGTGGCCCCCCATATGTTAGGAAGTTGGCTGTCACTGTTTTATATTATCATTTTTTGCAAAATCACCATCCAAATTCTTAATAATTATGACAAAATTATGAAAACATTTTCAGGATCATGCTTCATTTACTGAATTCCACAGCTAAAAAGACTTGATAAACCTCCAGACAACACTTTTTTTACTTAATATTTTGACTTATTACCGGGTTTTCCAAATGTTTTGCAAATGAAAAAGCAATGCAACCAAACACATACAAATGCTACCTAATCATTCAGTAGAGTTAAAAAAAATAAAGGACCATTACATGCAGTGCAATTGCATAATCAACAAATGCATAATAAAAAGACAATGCAATGGCATTTCCCTGACCCCTGTATCATGTGACATCCATCAACAAATCATAGACTCATATATGTATATGCTGTGAACTTTTACTTAAGCTCAGCAGTAGGGATCGCAGAATGTTTTGCAACATTTGAAAAATGAAACAAATTTTAACACAGTCGCTCATTTCGAATGTTTCTACAACATTTTAACATTCATTTAATGTAATTTCTAATGCTATCTATGAAATAAATATTTGATTTGAATTTTTTTTATTCGGATATTGCATAATTCAAATCAAATTATGCAATATGCAAATTAGAACAAATTATACCTGGATCCGTAACAAGTAAGCTTGGCGTTCTAGCGAGACGCCATGAGATCCAGTTCTGGTTTGCCCCAACGCTGAATCAATTGTGCAAACACCTCCGGATGGAGTTCCCACTCTCCCGGATGAAAAGTCTGACTACTTAAAAAATACGCCTCCCAGTTCTCTACACCTGGGATATGGATAGCTGATAGGTGGCAAGAGTGAGTCTCTGCCCAGCGAATTATCTTTGAGACTTCTAACATCGCTAGGGAACTTCTTGTTCCCCCTTGATGGTTGATGTAAGCCACAGTCGTGATGTTGTCCGACTGAAATCTGATGTACCTCAGAGTTGCTAACTGAGGCCAAGCCTGAAGAGCATTGAATATCGCTCTTCCAGAATATTTATTGGAATGAGTGTCTCCTCCTGAGTCCACAATCCCTGAGCCTTCAGGGAGTTCCAAACTGCACCCAACCTAGAAGGCTGGCATCTTTTGCTACAATTGTCCAATCTGGCCTGCGAAAGGTCATACCTTTGGACAGATGGACCCGAGATAGCCACCAGAGAAGAGAATCCCTGGTCTCTTGATCCAGATTTAGTAGAGGGGACAAGTCTGTGTAATCCCCGTTCCACTGACTGAGCATGCATAGTTGCAGCGGTCTGAGATGTAGGCGTGCAAACGGCACTATGTCCATTGCCGCTACCATTAAGCCGATTACTTCCATGCACTGAGCCACCGAAGGGCGCGGAATGGAATGAAGAACACGGCAGGAATTTAGAAGCTTTGATAACCTGGACTCCGTCAGGTAAATTTTCATTTCTACAGAATCTATCAGAGTCCCTAGGAAGGAAACTCTTGTGAGTGGGGATAGAGAACTCTTTTCCTCGTTCACTTTCCACCCATGCGATCTCAGAAATGCCAGTACTACGTCCATATGAGACTTGGCAATTTGGAAGTTTGACGCCTGTATCAGGATGTCATCTAAATAAGGGGCCACTGCTATGCCCCGCGGCCTTAGGACCACCAGAAGCGACCCTAGAACCTTCGTAAAGATTCTTGGGGCTGTAGCTAATCCAAAGGGAAGAGCTACAAACTGGTAATGCCTGTCTAGAAAGGCAAACCTGAGAAACCGATGATGATCTTTGTTATCGGAATGTGAAGATAAGCATCCTTTAAATCCACTGTAGTCATATATTGACCCTCCTGGATCATAGGTAGGATGGTACAAATAGTTTCCATCTTGAATGATGGAACTCTGAGGAATTTGTTTAAGATCTTTAGATCCAAAATTGGTCTGAAGGTTCCCTCTTTTTTGGGAACCACAAACAGATTTGAGTAAAAACCCTGTCCCTGTTCCTCCATTGGAACTGGATGGATCACTCCCATAACTAGGAGGTCTCGTACACAGTGTAAGAATGCCTCTCTCTTTATCTGGTTTGCAGATAATTGTGAAAGGTGAAATCTCCCTTTTGGGGGGGAAGCTTTGAAGTCCAGAAGATATCCCTGGGATATAATTTCCAACACCCAGGGATCCTGGACATCTCTTGCCCACGCCTGGGCGAAGAGCTAATGTCTGCCCCCTACTAGATCCGTTACCGGATAGGGGGCCGTTCCTTCATGCTGTCTTAGAGGCAGCAGCAGGCTTTTTGGCCTGCTTACGTTTGTCCGAGGTCTGGTTTGGTCTCCAGACCGTCTTGGACTGAGCAAAAGTTCCCTCTTGTTTGCATTAGAGGAAGTTGATGCCACACTTGCCTTGAAGTTTCGAAACGCACGAAAATTAGACTGTTTGGCCTTTGATTTGGACCTGTCCTGAGGAAGGGCATGACCTTTTCCTCCAGTGATATCAGCAATAATCTCCTTCAAAACAGGCCCGAATAGGGTCTGCCCCTTGAAGGGAATGTTAAGCAGCTTAGATTTTGAAGTCACGTCAGCTGACCATGATTTAAGCCATAGCGCCCTGCGCGCCTGTATAGCAAAACCAGAATTCTTAGCCGTTAGTTTAGTCAAATGAACAATGGCATCAGAAAACAAAGGAATTGGCTAGCTTAAGTGCTCTAAGCTTGCCAAGTATGTCATCCAATGGAGTCGCTACCTGTAAAACCTCTTCCAGAGACTCAAACCAGAACGCCGCAGCAGCAGTGACAGGAGCAATGCATGCAAGGGGCTGTAGGATAAAACCCTATTGAATAAACATTTTCTTAAGGTAACCTTCTAATTCTTTATCCATTGGATCTAAAAAAGCACAACTGTCCTCAACAGGGATAGTAGTACACTTTGCTAAAGTAGAAACTGCTCCCTCCACCTTAGGAACTGTCTGTCATAAGTCCCGTGTGGTGGCGTCTATTGGAAACATTTTTCTAAAAATAGGAGGGGAAGAGAACGTCACACCTGGTCTATCCCATTCCTTATAATAATTTCTGTAAACCTTTTTAGGTATTGGAAAAACATCAGTACACACCGGCACTGCATAGTATTTATCCAGTCTACACAATTTCTCTGGCACTGCAATTGTATCACAGTCATTCAGAGCAGCTAAAACCTCCCTGAGAAACACGCGGAGGTGTTCAAGCTTAAATTTAAATGTAGAAATACCAGAATCAGGTTGCATCATCTTTCCGGAGTGTAAACATCACCCACAGACTGAAGCTCTCCTTCCTCAGCTTCTGCATATTGTGAGGCAGAATCAGACATGGTTCTTAAAGTGTCAGTATGCTCTGCATTTCGTCTAACCCCGGAGCTATCTCGCTTACCTCTAAATTCAGGTAGTCTGGTTAATACCGCTGACAGTGTATTATCCATGACTGCCGCCATGTCTTGTAAAGTAATCGCTATGGGCGCCCTAGATGTACTTGGCGCCATTTGAGCGTGAGTCCCTTGAGCGGGAGTCAAAGGATCTGACACGTGGGGAGAGTTAGTCGGCATAACTTCCCCCTCGTCAGATTCCTCTGGTGATAAAAATTTTTAAAGACAGAATATGATCTTTATTGCTTAAAGTGAAATCAGTACATTTGGTACACATTCTAAGAGGGGGTTCCACCATGGCTTTTAAACATAATGAACAAGGAGTTTCCTCTATGTCAGACATGTTTGTACAGACTAGCAATGAGACTAGCAAGCTTGGAAAACACTTTAAATCAAGTTAACAAGCAAATATAAAAAACGGTACTGTGCCTTTAAGAAAAACAAATTTTGTCAAAATTTGAAAAACAGTGAAAAAAGGCAGTAGATCAAACGAAATTTTTACAGTGTATGTAGTAAGTTAACAGAGCATTGCACCCACTTGCAAATGGATGATTAACCCCTTAATTCAAAAAACGGATAAAAAAAAACGATATAGACGTTTTTTAACAGACACAACAAACTGTCACAGCCTGCTGTGGCCCTACCTTCCCCAATAAACGACTTTGGAAAGCCTTTGAGCCCTTTAGAGATGTCCTAGAGCATACAGGGGACTCCTGAGGGAAGCTGGATGTCACAGTTTGTAATTTTAACTGCAACAACTGTAACTTTTATACTACAACAGTGGAAAGCCTCAGGAAACTGTTTCTAGGCAAAATTTAAGCCAGCCATGTGGAAAAAACTAGGCCCCAATAAAGTTTTATCACCAAAGCATATATAAAAACGATTAAACATGCCAGCAAACGTTTTATATTGCAATTTTATAAGGGTATTACCCCTGAGAGTAAGCATGATACCAGTCGCTATTAAATCACTGTATTCAGGCTTAACTTACATTAATCCGGTATCAGAAGCATTTTCTAGCATTTTCCATTTCTAGAAAAAATTGTAAATGCACATACCTCATAGCAGAGAAACCTGCACGCCATTCTCCCGCTGAAGTTACCTCTCTCCTCAGACATATGTGAGAACAGCAATGGATCTTAGTTACAACCTGCTAAGATCATAGAAAACTCAGGCAGATTCTTCTTCTATTTACTGCCTGAGATAAAATAGTACAACTCCGGTACCATTTAAAATAACAAACTTTTGATTGAAGATAAAAAACTAACTATATTTCACCACTCTCTCTTACTACCTCCATGCGTGTTGAGAGTTGCAAGAGAATGACTGGATATGGCAGTTAGGGGAGGAGCTATATAACAGCTCTGCTGTGGGTGTCCTCTTGCAACTTCCTGTTGGGAATGAGAATATCCCACAAGTAATGGATGATCCGTGGACTGGATACACCTTACAAGAGAAATAACATTTGAATACCAAATTTTAATGAATCTTCTTTCTTATCAACATTCAATTGTCCAAAACAAATGTCCACAGGACTATTTGTTAAACCAAGCGAATGGCACTTTCACCACATTTGCCAATTCCCTACACGGGAGCAGGAGCTGCTGCCTCAGATGTGGTTATACAAAGGATGTGCACAATTTCATAACAGAATTACACTGGAAAGTTGTTGTGTTTTATTGCATGCTCCTTCTGAATCATGAACGTTTAAAGGGACTGTCAAGTCAATATTACATTTTCATGATTCAGATAGGGCATGTAATTTTAAACAACTTTTCAATTTACTATTATCATCAAATTTGCTTTGTTCTCTTGGTATTATTTGTTGAAAGCTAAACCTAGGTAGGCTCATATGATAATGTGTAAGCCGTTGAAGGCCGCCTCTAATCTCAGTGTATTTTGACAGTTTTACATAGTTAGACACTGCTAGTTTATGTGTGCTATATAGATAACATTGTGCTCACTTCCGTGGAGTTATTTAAGAGGCAATACTGATTGGCTTAAGTAATCAGAGAGGTAAAAAGTATATTAATATAACAATATTGGTTATGCCAAACTGGCGAATGGGTAATAAAGGGATTATCTATCTTTTTAAGCAATAACAATTTTCAGTTAGACAGTCCCTTTAATTTTAACTTTAGTGACCCTTTAATAATCGAATATGCACCACTTCTAACACAAGGTAGAAAAATACATGAGCTGCAAAAATGACGACACTCAGTGTTAAGATAATCCTATGAAAAATATGCCCAGGCGCCAACAATGAGGAGGCTAAGGTTATATATATAAGTAAACTCTGTCGTGTGCTACAAATATGTGGTAAAAGTGTTAAAACAATTTATTGTAGATAAAACATATAGGAGACGATAAAATGCAATGTTTCATAAAAACACAATATTACATGTGCATGGATCCACGCTAATAAAATATATATGAATAAAATCTTGAGAGCATAAACACATAGGAGAAGTAATCTCGTTAGAGATAATATAACATGTAAATGTGGGTGATACAGATACAATTCAATGACAATAAAAAATACAATTCAATGACAATAAAAATAATTCAATGACAATAAAAATATTTCAATTGACAATGTTGAATAAAAGTGTAAAAATATAAAAATATAAAAGTATAAAAATGTGACGGTGATCCAATGTCCAAAAAAAGAATGTGACAGTGTTCCAGTGTGAAATGTTCCAAAAATGAAAAGAATCAGTGTAAATCCTGTGTTGAAAATGCAAAGGAAGAAAAAATATGACAAAATAAGTGAAAAATATGTCAATCCTTAGTTCACTGAGGAACTGAGAGAAAATAAAATACGTGAAAAAAAGTCAGAAATGGATGTAAAGTGGAATCCCTGTGTACAGTGTTGTCCTTGTCTCTTATTATGTGATGTCCTTATGGAGCCAGGGGGTCCCTGCCCCAGTGGATAATATAAAAAAGATGCTGAGTGCGAAGGTTTCAGCAGATTTATCAAAATAAAAATAAAAATAAGATGGTGAAGAAAAAGTGTTACTTAGATATTGAAATTGTGGATTATTTGTGTATTTGACCTTTTGGGTTTTTTAGACTAATTACAAAGATTTATTTGGAAATTCTAAAAAACTATGTATATTATATATAAATATATATATATATTGTAAACATATATTAAATGTCTAGTATGGGATGAAAAAAAAAAAAAAAAAAAGAAAGGGATGTGGTGGTATATCCCAGCGCCAACTGAAACCTTTTGAGCCTGAGGCGGTGGTACCTAGCTCCCACCTATAAAAATAGAACTATGAAAAATATGCCCAGGCGCCAACAATGAGGAGGCTAAGGTTATATATATAAGTAAACTCTGTCGTGTGCTACAAATATGTGGTAAAAGTGTTAAAACAATTTATTGTAGATAAAACATATAGGAGACGATAAAATGCAATGTTTCATAAAAACACAATATTACATGTGCATGGATCCACGCTAATAAAATATATATGAATAAAATCTTGAGAGCATAAACACATAGGAGAAGTAATCTCGTTAGAGATAATATAACATGTAAATGTGGGTGATACAGATACAATTCAATGACAATAAAAAATACAATTCAATGACAATAAAAATAATTCAATGACAATAAAAATATTTCAATTGACAATGTTGAATAAAAGTGTAAAAATATAAAAATATAAAAGTATAAAAATGTGACGGTGATCCAATGTCCAAAAAAAGAATGTGACAGTGTTCCAGTGTGAAATGTTCCAAAAATGAAAAGAATCAGTGTAAATCCTGTGTTGAAAATGCAAAGGAAGAAAAAATATGACAAAATAAGTGAAAAATATGTCAATCCTTAGTTCACTGAGGAACTGAGAGAAAATAAAATACGTGAAAAAAAGTCAGAAATGGATGTAAAGTGGAATCCCTGTGTACAGTGTTGTCCTTGTCTCTTATTATGTGATGTCCTTATGGAGCCAGGGGGTCCCTGCCCCAGTGGATAATATAAAAAAGATGCTGAGTGCGAAGGTTTCAGCAGATTTATCAAAATAAAAATAAAAATAAGATGGTGAAGAAAAAGTGTTGTAAAAAATGTGTTTTAAAATTCAAAAATAGAAACCTGTGGGATAGAAATAATACACAATGTGTAAAACAATTTCAAATGTGTACTCCTATTGAAAAAATGCTTACCAGGTCTACGCGTTTCGGCCTTTTCCTAGGCCTTTATCAAGACAAGTCTTGATAAAGGCCTAGGAAAAGGCCGAAACGCGTAGACCTGGTAAGCATTTTTTCAATAGGAGTACACATTTGAAATTGTTTTACACATTGTGTATTATTTCTATCCCACAGGTTTCTATTTTTGAATTTTAAAACACATTTTTTACAACACTTTTTCTTCACCATCTTATTTTTATTTTTATTTTTATTTTGATAAATCTGCTGAAACCTTCGCACTCAGCATCTTTTTTATATTATCCACTGGGGCAGGGACCCCCTGGCTCCATAAGGACATCACATAATAAGAGACAAGGACAACACTGTACACAGGGATTCCACTTTACATCCATTTCTGACTTTTTTTCACGTATTTTATTTTCTCTCAGTTCCTCAGTGAACTAAGGATTGACATATTTTTCACTTATTTTGTCATATTTTTTCTTCCTTTGCATTTTCAACACAGGATTTACACTGATTCTTTTCATTTTTGGAACATTTCACACTGGAACACTGTCACATTCTTTTTTTGGACATTGGATCACCGTCACATTTTTATACTTTTATATTTTTATATTTTTACACTTTTATTCAACATTGTCAATTGAAATATTTTTATTGTCATTGAATTATTTTTATTGTCATTGAATTGTATTTTTTATTGTCATTGAATTGTATCTGTATCACCCACATTTACATGTTATATTATCTCTAACGAGATTACTTCTCCTATGTGTTTATGCTCTCAAGATTTTATTCATATATATTTTATTAGCGTGGATCCATGCACATGTAATATTGTGTTTTTATGAAACATTGCATTTTATCGTCTCCTATATGTTTTATCTACAATAAATTGTTTTAACACTTTTACCACATATTTGTAGCACACGACAGAGTTTACTTATATATATAACCTTAGCCTCCTCATTGTTGGCGCCTGGGCATATTTTTCATAGTTCTATTTTTATAGGTGGGAGCTAGGTACCACCGCCTCAGGCTCAAAAGGTTTCAGTTGGCGCTGGGATATACCACCACATCCCTATGTTAAGATAATCCCCCAACCAGAACTTGCAAAGGGTAAAAATAAGAGAATAGTGTTGATAGGAGCTGCACTCACAGGAGGAAAAACAATAGCATGATTAGTATATTGGTACCCAGCAGTGTAATGTCCCTTTAAGGCACGCACAGGCTCCTCAGCCTGTAATTTTGATACTAAAAGTAAATTTGAAACTCTCTTTATAATTGTATACACTATTTAATGACAAAAAGTTTTATTCTGTCACTTTAAAAAATAAGCTTGGGGCGTATCCGGGCAGCGGCCATGATCGGTCGCAAAATTAGTGACTGCTAAGAAGATAAGGATAATCCGCCGATTATCCAACATTGAAGGTCCAATCTAATATTGAGGCTGGTACATCTGGTCAAAGAATTTTGTGCTGAACCTGAGGATATAACTTTTGTTAATGTGACACTGGCAGTTTTCTGATCTGGATCGTTGAAGTTGGAGGCGGTGGCCTACCTGTCAACACCCCCCCCCCTGTATCCCGGGGAAGAGCAGTATCGTCATCATACTGCTATACTCTTTTCAAGATTAAACATGGAGGAGATTTTTCAGACAATACAAGAGCTATTGGCAGATTTTGAGCATACGCTGTGTAATAAACTTGACCGCCTTCTATATCGTATGGAGCGCACTCACGCTAGAAAGGATGTATCTAAGCCTCGCAAAGAACTGAATGCAGAACCTATTAATCTAACCAGCGCTACGCAATTGAGTATGATTCCACTCTCAGCCGTCTGTGCACAGACGGTTACCTGTGATATTTCCCTGCCTTCTACTCTGGCCCTTTCCGGAGAGGTGCGGCCGGCCCTCCGGAGGGGAGGAACGTGCATGCTACAGTGCAATCAGGGAAAAGTCTGCCTATTGAGACATGCGGTCAGCCAGGAAAGACCCCTATGTATACGGCTGGGTCCTACAAATGTCTGGAACCATCTGAAGCCTCTATAGACCAACCTAGGTTGCTTGTGTTGAAAATCCCTTATCTGAATAGCGATGGAGCTATATTATTAAACTGGGCACTTGGAGAGATTTGTGGCATTCAAGGCTTACATTATGCCATGCAGACCTGGACTCAAATGGAACTTTTGAGATTGGATAAGCAAGCTGGGCAATATGATCTTCTTGGAGACTTTAAACATAGTTTTGGTGCCAACATTCCTGTTGACATAGACGCCCGATCTGGCATTGGATAAACTACAGTATCTCCTCTGGTATTGGATCTAGGACTGTATTGTTTTTGTCAGTCCTGATCTCCTCCTATAAGAATGACGGCCTCTGGGTATCATAATCTGTCTCGTAGAACATTTAACTTATTTTGGAATGTATAATATAGGCTCAGAACTGCTACGACGATATATAACTGTTAAATAGTCTTATTTCAAAATGTATGTGACATATTTTCCCGTTTTCTCCACTGTTAGGATGGGGTGAGCGTAAATTGTTTTCCATTACTCTGTCATGGTTCCTTTTCTCCATATATAACATAGGTGCTGAACTAGCCTTACAGCTTCATGCTGGTACAGTATGTTGCCTTAGCTACTGTGAATAAAATAGAGCCAAAATATTTGCTCTGTGTAAGGGGATTTTTAAAAATTCTTGATAATCTTATTGATGCAGGTGTCCAAGAGCCTCAATTATTCGCTTCATGTGTGAGGACTCTAAGTAGTCCAGAATAAGTTAAATAGTTTCAATGTTAGCAGCGACTTATTGGTAACTGACACTTCTGTTAGGCTATGCTGTGAGATGGTTTGTTATCACACTGTTTCGTGCCTATGAGTACTGTTATCTCAACTCCCTATAGAAAGATAGAAAGCCTGAAATAGCCCTATATGCCCTGCCTCTGTAATGGATGCTAATGTTTTTTGAGTTTGATTGTATTGCAAGAGTGGTCCTGTAGACAAGTTTCTCTAACTCTCAGACACCTCTCCTACCCATAACTAGTGGCTCTAAAGTGCCGGGGATGTGATTGGTTGCTCAAAATTGAAGCCTGTGGTAGTTCCTATGCTATCAGTTTATGTTCATGATTAATCATCATCCTCAGTACTGTACCTTAATAATATGTGATTGCAAAGCAACATCAGATATTTTTGGGGAAACCCCCATTTCCTGTGAGCCTGAATACACTGGCTTAACTCAAGATAATGTTTCATAGTCTAATAGCTTATTAAAAAGTTCTGTATATGTCATAATTGTTGTCACATATCAAAAGTTTTAGATTACTAAATTTTACAGTTACTAAGGGTCCAGAAGTAGCCAATGTAATTTAAAAGTGTTCTTTAATATGACAACACTTTTGTCATAATGTAATAATGTTCATAGTACAGTGCATAAGTTGTCAAATGCTATCCAAGGACCCAAAAGTGGTCCTTTTACTATTCATAATTGACCATTTGCCCTCCCCTGTTATAGATTTCTGGGCACTACCGTAGGCCTGGTGGGCATATGAGGTGCGACTAAGCAGTCAGGGCCGGATTGGGCAGCCGGGATACCGGGAAAAATCCCGGTGGGCCGCCGGCCGGTAGCTCAGCTGGGCTGCCTGGCTGGCTGCAGCTGTATAAATTATATTTTTGCAATTGCAGCTTTGCGATATTGCGGTCGCCGGCGGTAATCAGTCCCTGCTGTTACACTGATTTAGTAACCACTAAGGCTGCGGCACTGTGTAGTAAAAGTTGTTAGTAAACTTATTTATAAGTTACATTAACCCTCTCTTAGACTCCGCTGCCTCTGCAAGTTAACCGGCCGCCTGCGCTAACCTAAGACCTTACCGCAACTAGTAACTCCTCACTTAGCCAATATAAGCCAGCCCTTAGCCAAATTATAGCGAATCATAACTTCACTTAGACAGTGACTGAGTCTGTGTCTGAGACTGTGTCTCACTCACACAGTCACAGGCTCAGTCTGACTGTCTGTCAAAGCAGTGTCACTCACTGAGGGCTAGTACCTGGGCCGCCAGGGAGGAAGAGGACTCAGGATTCAGCCGGGCCCAGGAATCTTCATATGCGGGGCTCGGGCCAGGTCAGGTGGGGTGGGCCGGCGCCGGCGGCTTGTGATCTCACGCCACTGTGTTAGTTGACTTCACTGGTGTTCTCACCACGTGACATAGTGGAGGGAGCCTCAGCCTGGAAGCGGCTGCGTCGCAGCGCAGCGTCAGTGAGTAGTACAGTAACTTGTAAGTTGAAGCTCAAGCAGGCCATGTGGGGTCACGTGTGGACAGTACACTGGACAGTGGGAGCAGCAGGACCAGGGAGTCAGACGGAACTGAATAGACGGCGGGACCGGCAGCAACTTGGGCAGCAGCAGGCAGAAAAAGCAGAGCAGAGGTAGGCAGCAGGCACATCATTCGGTTCAAGTCTGAAGATTCATTCACGATCAACAAAGGCTTGTGTTTGAGCTCAGGTGAGAGCAATTGTTGGATTTCTCTATTACATGCTTGCAATTACCATTCTTTGTGCAGCAGCAAGCTGTGAGTCTCCCGTGTAGATGTGATTTTAAAATAATTTGACTGCGTGTAGCTCTGCCCTGTGATAATCCATATGGAGGTGTGGGGCCAGGGCTATGCAAGATGCTGCATAACAAGGTTCTTTGTTCATTAGGTGCCCAGTCATTTGTGTTAGCTCATGTCCTGCTTCGTTTGGCATTAAGGGGTGCATAAAGGACTCATGTATGTAGTATATATTTTTTTAATAATTATTGTTGTGAACAGTGAATGTGATACAAGTTAGTGACTGTCTGTGTGAAGTCCAGTAGAAGACATATTGACCATGTTGTCAAAATATAGCAGACTGTTTTATATAAGCATGGCATCTACACTTCATGCAGATATTCATTATGGTGGAGAATGGAGATATATTTATTCATAGTGTTTTTACTTGGAGATTATCTAAAGAATTTAGCCCAACACCGGCTTTTGCAAAAATGCTCCAAGTAAAAACACTATGAATAATTATATCTCCACCATAATGAATATATTCATAGTGTTTTTACTTGGAACATTTTTGCAAAAGCAGGTGTTGGGCTAAATTCTCTAGATTATCTAGAGAATTTAGCCCAACACCTTGGCAGGTATCCTGTCTGAAGTCTTGTTGGTGTGTGAGTGTGTGTGAGTGTGTGACTGTGTGAGCGTGTGAGTATGTATGGGCTCATTGTCACATTTGGGGGTGCATAAAGTACTCATGTATGTAGTATATATTTTTTTTTAATAATTATCGTTGTGAATGTGATACAAGTTAGTGACTGTCTGTGTGAAGTCCAGTAGAAGACATACTGACCGTGTTGTCAAAATATGGCAGACTGTTTTATATAAGTATGGCATCTACACTTCATGCAGATATTCATTATGGTGGAGAATGGAGATATATTTATTCATAGTGTTTTTACTTGGAAATTATCTAGAGAATTTAGCCCAACACCTTGGCAGGTATCCTGGCTGATGTCTTGTTGGTGTGTGAGTGTGTGAGCGTGTGAGTATGTATGGGCTCATTGTCACAATTCTTGTCTGAGAAATATCAAGAGTTAACTGTAATAATAAAGTAAAAGCATAGCAAAAGAATAAAAATAAAGGTGTGTCACAACCCATTGATCAGATGACAATAATTGTGTCACAACTTAGTGCTCACAAGCTAACAGCTGTAGCAACATACTACAGGCATTTTACTTTGCTGTGTATGTAATGAAGTCCTATAGCACAACATCCCATTAACTAAGGCATTGGTTATAATGATCTGACATCTCACGTGGGTATATAGCTGATATACAGGGCAGTGGCGGAACTTCCAGGGTTGCAAAAAGTTGTGACCAGGCCCAGGAAGCAGTCTCTTTATTGGCCCAATTGTGACTTTTACAGAGAGTAACTTTTAATGGATATACGTAGGGGGCTGCACCGGAGGGGGCAGGGTTAAGATGAAGGGCGGGGTTGACTCTGAGGGGGCGGTCCGGTCTATACAAATTTCCAGGGCTGGTCTGATTTCCCAGTCCGGCCCTGTAAGCAGTATAGACCCAAAAGTGGTATATCTTCCCTAAAAACCCTCAGTTCAGTGTGTTGTGTTATTTGAGGTCCAAAAAGTGGCTTTATCGCATATGAGGGCTAAAATCTGAGGGTAGCTTATAGGTTTGTTCCCGTAAATATCTCTTTCCTGTTTGCTGATCCAGGAGATGTGTATATGTGCAGCAGTAGTCAGGTGAAAGAGGATGTTAATTCTCTGAAGTGAGCTAATGGTATGTCTTGTAACTTAATTACACTCAATAAAAATTATAAAAAAAAAAAAAAAAAAAGATTGTGAAATGTTACCTTGTGTATAAATATGTTTGGTACTTGGCAACCTAAAATTAGTCCCTGTGTATTTACAGATTGAGAAAAGTTAGGGAAACCTAAGTGAAATTCATGAATAAATATTGAGAATCTATTACTTTAGAAGAACCAGTCGGTTATTTATAATCATATTCATGATAATGATAAGCTATATCTTAATATATATTTACTGTATATAAATACTGAATAATTGTTTTGTTCATTTAAACCTTTTGAATATACAGAATCTATTAAGTATATCCATTTGGTTTCTGCTTTCAATAAAGCGTTCTCTAAGTTGAAAAAAAAAAAAATAAGCTTGTGGTACAATTACTACAATAAAGTTGTTATTACATTGTGCTTAGCTTTGCTTCCTAGAGGTAAAATTGCACATTTATTTCTGTTCCAGATAAAAGAATGGAGACACAAGGGAAGCCACTTAATACTATAAAAGCAATTATATTCACTCCTAAAACATTATTACATAGCTAGAGTGATTTTTGCATTGTATTATTACAATATTAATTAAAAAGCTTATTTTGGCAAATCATTATTCATATCTTAAAGTGATGGTAAATCCAAGCGTATAACAAACCCTGAGATTATGCTTACCTGATAAATTGATTTCTTTTACGATATGACGAGTCCACGGATTTCATCCTTACTTATGGGATATCGCCTCCTGGTCAGCAGGAGGAGGCAAAGAGCACCACAGCAGAGCTGTATATATAGCTCCTCCCTTCCCTCCCACTCCAGTCATTCAGCCGAAGTTAGGAAGAGAAAGGAAAGGCCAAGGTGCAGAGGTGACTGAAGTTTAACAAAAATAAAGACCTGTCTTAGAAAATGATAGGGAGGGCCGTGGACTCGTCATATCGTAAAATAAATAAATTTATCAGGTAAGCATAAATTTCCTTTTCTTTTACAAGATATATGACGAGTCCACGGATTTCATCCTTACTTATGGGCGCAAAGCCTCGTATGTGGTCAGACCTTTTTGAATCAATTCATAGTACCAAGTAAGTTAAAGGGACACGAAATCCAAAAATGTTCTTCCATGATTCAGATAGAGCGTGTGATATTAAACAACTTTCTAATTTATTTCTATTATCAAATTTTCTTTGTTCTCTTGGAATCTTCTCTTGAAAAGCAGGGACATAAGCTTAGGATCATGCATGTGTCTAGAGCACTAGATGGCAGCACTATTTCCTGCCATGTAGTGCTCCGGACACCTACCTAAGTATCTTTTTAACAAAGAATACCACGGGAAGGAAGCAAATTTGATAACAGAAGTTAGAAACTTTTTTTTATAATTGTATGCTCTTTCTGAATAAAAATATATATATTTTTGGGTTTCATATTCCATTCATCACCATCAAATGTTTAATTTTTTTCATATCTTACTGTAAAAATACGTATTATAATTGAATTTGAATATAGTTAATGTAGTATAAACTGTAAAATATTATCAGCCTGAAATATTTTGAGAACTGATAAAGGCAAAAGCGACTCTTTTAAACCTAAATAAACCTAAACCCCAAAAATGTCCACTGCTCACAAACAGCCAATGGTTAGCCTATCTACATATAACGCACCTGCTGAAAAGGAGGCGATTTATAGTTTTACATCATTATTATACATCTATACAGTATTATTATACAGCTCTCTACAACATTAATATACAGTTCTACTAAATCTTACCCCAACTCCACAGTATTATTGTATAGATTTACAACATTACAGTGCAGTGCTACATCATTATTGTATAGTTGTACAACATTTTACCGCTATTGTTATTCTGATTTACTGGATTATTAAACAGGTTTAAAAAATTACAATACAGGTCTGTAACTATGGATTAGATTTAATATAACCCATTCCTGAAATAAATATCTTGAGGAAAATGCAGAATTCCTTAACATTTGTTCTTGCTTCTGGCCAGAGACCAATAATTATATAAAATGGTTATTCATCTACAACCACTTTAATTTTTTTTAAAGAAATATCCTGAAGCACTAGTGTATGGTTACAGAGGCCCTGGTTCATTAAATTGTACATTCTCATAAAGATTATGATATTAAACTACCTTAAGTGTATAGAAATTAATGATTCTATTGATGATTTTACTATTTTATTGATAAGAGAACATAGGATCTTGTGCATACCGCACTTCTACTCAGCAACCAGCACCAATCAGATCAGAAGTAAAGGCTGATAAGGTCATATGTTATTAATAGTATTATTGTTACTGTTATTTGTAAGGCAGCAACAGATTCCGCAGCTCTATACAGGAGGTAAAATAATAAAACGGTGAAGGAATGCAGACTAGGACAGATAAAGGGGAGCATATGTTTTATATAAAGTTCTCTTTGTTTGAATGCCTCTCTCTCTATCTGTGTCTTGTTCCATTCATTTCTCCCTCTATGTCTGTCTTTGAATTGTTCTTCTATCTCCCATGCACCTGTGGCTCCTTCTATATGTGGAAGAATCATGTTGGCCCGACCTTTCATAAATGGAGCCCATTATGTGCACTGTCATGATTCGGGCAGAGTGTACATTTTTAAAAGCATTCTTCTATACTTCTGTTATCAAATTTACCTCTTCCTCTTGGTCTTCTTTGTTAAAACTTCTTTCCATAAGAGCGTAGGTGGTTCAGGAGTATGCATGTGTTTTCAGCATTATATGGCAGCAGTGCATGAGGTAGTTGTATACAAGCTATCTGTAGAGGGAGCATTAGCTATAGCAGGCAGTGTTGAATGACCGCAAGGGGCACTTAAAGGGCCATTATACACTCATTTTTTCTTTGCATAAATGTTTTGTAGATGATCTATTTATAAAGCCCATAAAGTTTTTTTTTTTTAAAAATGTATAATTTTGCTTATTTTTAAATAACATTGCTCTGATTTTCAGACTCCTAACGAAGCCCCAAAGTTTTATTTGAATACCGTCAGCTACCTTCTCCAGCTTGCTCCTGTTTGTGTAAAGGGTCTTTTCATATGCAAAAGAAGGGGGAGGGGGGGGGGGGGGAGTGTCTTATTTCCCACTTGCAGTGGGCTTTCCAACTGCCTTTTCAACAGAGCTAAACTGAAAGCTTCTAAGTACGTTTATTAAACCATTTTATACTGGATTTTTATATCAGTATCTGTGCATCTTATTCTTTATAGTAGTGTCTATTACATGCAGTTATATGAAAATGAGTGTATACTGTCCCTTTAATTTACTACTACTGGTAGACTGTTATCTCCCATTTAAAGATAAATGCATTCTCAGTTTGTGTACAATAGTATTCTTTATTTAACTGTGCTTCTAGCTGTACAGCTGTTCACTAGCTTAGTTTATCAAAGAGTGCTACCATAAAGTAGTTCAAGCTGCAGTACACTAAATATCCCTCTAAAGGCTGTTTGTTTAACTTTGCTACAAACTCTGATGCCATATAGTTCACAGGATACATGAATGCTTGTGACTCTACCTCAGTATGCTTTCATGGAAATCAGCTAAGATTCCACAAAAGGATAGCAAGAAAAAGAGGTACACTTTAAGTATGCCTTAACTGAATCATGGGAAATTTTTATTTCCACTTACATGCCATTTTAGTACTCAACCATATAGACCATTGAAAAAGTTCAAATACACATAGAGGGAATACATACCTTGATGTGTTTAACACCACAGCTAACAAGTTTATTTGGTTGATAAAGGTCCCAGGAAATGTCAAATATCTACAATTAAAGAAAAAAAAAAAACTTTAATTATTTGTAGAAAAGACTAGTTGTATATGGCCAATCAGTTAAAAACATTTGTATTGTATGTAGTCCTTGTGTATTAAAAGTGGAATGCAACCTGTTTCTTGTTTAATTTAATCAAATTTAATTTAATCAAATCACACTTGCTTCATTCTCTTGGTATCTTTAGTTGAAAAAGCATACCTAGGTAGGCACAGGAGCAGCAATGTATTACTGGGAGTTAACTGCTGAGTGGTGGCTGCACATATATGCTGCTTGGTTCACCCTATGGGGTCGATTTAACAAGCAGCGGATGCTGCATCAACGTCACATAATTCTGGTCTTCGGAAGTTAAGAAGCAGTGGACTGAAATCATCCCAATCCAATCAACCATTACTTCCTGTTTCACAGGGGTATAAATATGAGGTAGCACATAGGCCAAATTCCCTTAATCATTCATCACAAGGTTGTTGAGCTTCTCAAAATGGAAAGTGGCTATAAGAAAATAGCAAAAGCATTGAAAATGCCAATTTCCACCATCAGGGCAAGAATTAAGAAGTTACAGTCAACTGGAAATATTATAATTCAACCCGGAAGAGGATGCATGTCTATATTGTCTCAACACACTGTAAAGAGGATGGTTTGAGTGGCCAAAATACCTCCAAGGATCACAGCTGGAGAATAGCAGAAGTTAGTTGTGTCTTGGGGTCAGAAAGTCTCCAAATCTACAATCTGACTTCACCTACATCACCACAAGTTGTTTGGAAGGGTTTCAAGAAAAAAGTCTCTACTCTCAATCAAAAACAAACTCAAGCATCTTCAGTTTGCCAGATACTACTCGTACTTCAAATGGGATCGGGTTCTATGGTTAGATGAAACCAAAATAGAGCCTTTTGGATATAAACGCCAGAGGTGTTAGTTTGTGTTAGAGTCTGTGTATATTCAAGTGTTAGTGTGGGTCTGAGGGCTTCACTTGTCTTTCAAAGGTTAGTGCTGCCTAGATACACAAATACACATAGATGCACAAACTCACACACACATACACTCACAGACACACAAACACAGGCACATACACTCATAGACACACAAACACACGCACATACACTCATAGACACAAACACGCACATACACACTAAGACATCAAAAAACTTATTTACTCATGTTTTGTATCTTAACCAGAATTATAGCAAAAACATTATTCATTATTATTATTCATAGCGTGCAGAACATCTCACTGTAATGTATCACACCCAACTATATCAACTTGCAAGATTATCTCCATGCCAAATCCAAACATCTGCACCTTATGATAATCCCTCCACATCCAAACCTCTGAATAGCTGCAGTAAAAGGATGTTAATTTGTTTTACATTATAGGAGCATTAAACACAACATTTTTCTTTAATGTTTCAGATAAAACATACAATATTAAAAAACTTTACATTTTACTTTTGTTATCTAATTTTCTTTTTTATTTTGGTGTCATTTGAAAAGCATGCCTAGGTAGGTTTAGGATTAGCAATATATTACATGGAGCAGCTAGTGATTGGTGGCTGCACATGTATGCCTCTTGTCATTGGCTCATTTAATGTCTTCAGATAGCACCTAGTAATGCATTGCATATCTTTCGAAAAAGGAAACCAAGAGAATGAAGCAAATTTAATAATAGCAGTAAATTTGACCTGCAACCTGCCTTTTTACTCGTAAAATTAAGCTGCCTCTGTCTGGTTCATATATATGTTTCTCGGGCGTATCATAGCAACTGCCTCACCAGCCTCTGACCTCACCGCACGTCACTGCTCGCCATACCGATGAGACTTCTTATAATATATCTCCTGAGCTGCATGGTCCATAGTGTCTATATTAATCCTGCATGCAATCTAAACCACACATCTAGAATGCTTCAGAGTGGTCATAGCCAGCAATTGTGTTACTGTCAGTCAAAGAGGTGAAATAATTTTTTTTGTATGTAACTGGTATCCAAGGGGTAAATTAACTGCTCGGTTGTGAAAATAGAATGTGAGAATATGCACAGTCGAATCAAGAGTGGGGGCTTATGTAGAGCTTTTGGGGTGCATTGTGTGACCCTACCATCATGCCCAGTCACTGACAGACTGACCAGTATTTTTGGGGAGGGTAGCTGGCAACTGTATCTGTGAAACTAGGTCAGTGAGTGCTTGATCAGTGTAGGAGCTAATTGATATTTGTGCCTGCAGAAAAGGAGATAAGATGAACAATAAATAAGAGGCTTTTCAGCAAGTGTGTCCCTGTAATTCAACCAATGTAAATTTTACTAACAGTTTTAAATGTTTTTAAAATATTTATTTTATATGGAGACATTTACAATGCAGTGTTTCGTTGCTGATTTATATGCATATATTAAAAAAAATACACTTACTCTCTCTTTTTGTTTTTTATTCCAGTATGTTAAAAAAAATACTGATCTGATATGTAAACCACACAAGGATTCTACTTCCAGTTACTGAATATACCTCTTTATATCAAGAGTGCTCTAAAATTGTCTGAGCCTTAAAGGGCTTAAAGATGTGATTCAGAAAATGATAAGAAGGCAGAATTTTATTTTTCAATTCACAGCCTTCTGCACTGTCACTAGGAGAGGATGCTGCAGATAGAATATCACTGGGGATGATGAAAGCCTGCACATGACAACATGACTTAGGCACGTACGTGCAACCAGTGAGAGGAGGAAATGCAGACTCTCAGCTTTGTGTTTATCCTGCAAATCACTTCTGACTTTCCTGTCAATCAAACTAGGCTCAGATCTTATGCATATCTACTTATATAGTTTGAGATAACTTTTTTCCCCAAGTGTTGTGTTTACAGAAATTAGTGTATGAAAACTGCCAAAGCATTTAGCCAGAAATAGTCATGTGTGTGTGTTTCTTTGTGTTTGTGTGTGTATGTGCATTAGTTTGTGTCTTTATCTGTGTGAGGGTTTGTGGGAGAAAGTTTGTGTGAGAGAGTGTGTGTAAGAGAATTTGTGTGTGAGAGAGATTGTGGGCTTGTGCATGTGTGAGAGAGTGGGAGGAGTCTGTGTGTGAAAGAGAAAATGTGTGGAGAAACACAGTGTGTGTAAAAGAGAGACAGTGTGTGTGTGTGTGTGAGAGAGAAAGATAAAGAGAGAGAGAGATAAACAGTGTGAGCATGACAGAGAGCAGGGGCGGAACTACTAGCGGTGCAGGCAGTGCCACTGCACCAGGGCCCAAAGCTGGGGGGGGGGGCAGAATAAGAGCAGTGAAATTGAGGCTTGGAGGAAGAACATAAAATTAACATTTGCACTGTTTTTCTTTTTTTTTGGTCACCGTGCCCATGTTTAAACTTAATGTGCCACATGTCATGTGTGTGTTGCCTAAAGCATAACATGCCGTGGGGTTGGTTGCCATCACTGTGCTGTATAACAGGTGGGTTGGCAAGTGTAAAGTGCTGCCTATGCATGATGATTGATAGATCAAGAAGCGAGTCGTGGAAATGTAGATAGAGAAGATCCTTCAGGGGTAGGGCTTGTTGTTAGGCTCTAGCTAAGAGACGGAGTTACTAAAGTGAAGTTCGGCCTTTGCAGTGGATTGGTGGGAAGCTGAAACGTGCACCATTGTGTTTACAGTGGAACATTACACAACATCCACTGGCTGGATCCTGCAACTCTCTAGAAGAAGCAGTGTCTACAGGCATTGATTGTCATCAGGTGGGTCACAGAAACAGCTTGGCCGGGCTGTGCCTTTGGATCATAATATGCATAATCATCACATCACCCCAGTATTAAATGCAATGTTTGCATCATTCCAATCACCCTGTATTGGTTTTGTTGTATCACTCTGTAGAGTACTAACTCTGTTAACCAGTACTGAGCTTATGGGGGAGATTTAACAAGGGCAGAATGGCCCTTGTTCCCCTTGTTTCCGTGTGAGCCTGCTCTATAACTTGTCCGCTGCCTCTGAGGATGCGGTCTTCAATCTGCCTGATCCTATACGATCGGGCTGATTGACACCTCCTGCTAGCGGCCGATTGACCGCGAATCTGCAGGGGGCAGCATTGCTGTCGGCATTGAGCGATGTCTGTCAGACATGATACGCTACAGCCGAAGAGTGTGTGTGTGTGTGTGTGTGTGTGAGAGAGAAAGAAAGAGATTGTGTGTGTGTGGACCCATTTCTGCATGGTTTTCTAGAAGCAATTCCAGATAGTATGGCTGTCTGAAGGGATGAAAAAATGCAAGCCCATTTTGTTTAATGCAACAACTGATGCATATGGGGAAGTGACTTGTTGTGTAGAACGTACACATGTTAGTTCTGCTATAATGCTTCATTTTTATGAGCAGATGCCCACTTTTCATTTGTATTGTAAACTGTACTAAGGGCTGGCCAGGGTCATTTGTGAACCAAGGCTGATTGATTTAGCCCTGCAAATTGGCCAGCATTATTATTTGTGCATCTCACTGCCTTGATGAGTCTTTCACCCAAAACAAAGTCCCATTAAATTGTCCAACGATATAAAGGCGCCTCTTCTTGGCTACTGCAGACAGTTTCCAACAGATATGCTTGGATCAGTTCTTCTTCAGGAAATTGGCTTGGAATACTAGAATTTAAAAAAAAAGAAGGCGCTCCAATGGCACAGTGTATCTAGTACAAACTTCCCACTCCAGGTCCAAATGGAAATCCCACTGTAGAGATATATTCAAGTCTGAAGCACTAACAAACAGTGCAAACAGTGCAGGCTAGATGTGTCAGAGCCTCCCAGCTGGCTCCCTCCTGTAATGGGCTTTCCTGTGAGGGGCGAAACGCGTCATCTAACCGGCATACTTTGAAAGTACTACACACTTTGGGTGGTCACAGAATGACTTTCAACTAGAAAGACTCTGATAACACTGGAGTGTGACGACTGTGGATGTAGCAGCTGCAGCATATACTGACACCAGGAGCTGTATCAAGTAAGGTGATTATCAAGCTGGACGCACCTCATTATTAAGTTGCATTGATACACACAAGAAGCCGTAAAGGGGGAAACCCAGTGGCAAGTTGATTGAAGTGTATGTTTTATGGCACTGGCAACATTTTATCGATGAACTATATGAAGTGTAACAGAGGAGGCTGTTGTCTAATGTGCTCACAATACTGATCAAGTCTGTTTAAGGAATATTCTCCCCTTCTCAGCTGAAAGTGTTCTCATTAGGCGCAACTAATCCAACAGTTACTAGGAGCGTGCAGTTGCATTATGCGCTCTTTTATTTCAGGAACATTTGGGCATTTTGTAAACAACTGAGTGACTGTTTAGAGGCGTACATTTAGCACAAAGTGCCTCTTCTCATATTAGTTTGTTGACATCTCTTGCTCTCTAGATATATGTTCCTAACCTCCGTTGTAGTGTTATTTTATTCTTAGCACATATATACTTTTTTGGTGTTTGGATTATGTACTCTCACACAATAAATCAGAGATTCATAAAATTTGGATATTTTGTCATTCTTTAGCAGTATAATATTTTTTTACTACTCTTTTCTACTTACGTGTTAGATAAGAACAAATAAATATTATTGATTTCAGCAGAGATGTGATTGACGTGTTACTGTATCAGGATTTGTTTTCTCTCATTAAGTTGCTGCAGTGAGCTCCTGTTTGCGTTTCATCGATCAATACAAATATATACTTACTCAAGTATAGCTTCATATAGAAGCAGAACATAATGAAATCATTAAGTTACTATATAACAAGGCTTTCAAAAATGTGTGGAATTGTTTCCTATGAAACACATAAAAGCAACCTTGAAATAACCTGAGCAAAATGTTGCTGGGTCACATTGTCCTGTTAATTGTATGACAACCAGAGAAGGTTGTTGAATTGGCTTGGTAAGAAAAGATACCTAGATTTAAGTTTCACATTTCCAATATATTTTTAATACTGAAAATAAAATAAGAATGACAACTAGCATTTGAGTGTAATGAAAAATATCCAATACTGGTTTAAAGGGACACTAAACCCAACATGTTTATTTCATGATTGAGGTAGAGAATATAATTTTAAAAAACATCCCAATTTACTTCTATTATCTAATTTGCTCCATTCTTTACATATACTTTGTTGAAGAAGTAGCAATGCACATGGGTGATCCAATTACACGAGGCATCTATGTGCAGTCACCAATAAGAAGCTACTGAGCCTTTTCAGCAAAGCATATCAAGAGAATGATGCAAATTAGATAAGAGAAGTAAATTAGAAAGTTATATAAAATGACATGCTCTTTCTAAATCATGAAAGAAAAAATGTGGGTTTCATGTCTCTTTAATATTTTTTCACAGTTTAAATCTGTCTGTCTATCCATCCATCTTTTATCTAGAATACTAAATTATCAAAAGTATTGTATGTGCATTGATTTGCTCTAGCTGCCAAGTGGTTAATGATATTGAAAAGAACACCAACTCCTTTTTAAACACCTTGGTTGAAAAAAAAGGAAACACTGCATTTAAACATCTCTGATTGGCAAATGTTTAAAGGGACGTCGTAGTGCAAAAACGTACTCCCCTTTAATGTGTTCCCAATGATCCATTTTACCTGCTGGGGTGTATTAAACTGTTGGAAAATAACTTTACCTTGATATTGTCATTTGAAATAACTGCTTTTGTCTGCTGAAACTGCCTACCTATACTGAAAATGTAAATACTGCATTATTGGCTATAGAATGTCTATGTGAACAAGGGGCAGCAGCAGAAATCATTTCACTGTGGGGAAGGAGAGAACCCCAGCCCATTTGACAGGGTGTTCTTGCTTCCCAGTTTACATTTTCTCTTTAACCCTAATATTGACGTACATGGGGGTCTGGGGCAAGCAGGGCAACTGCCACTGTGTATTTTTCTCCCCACCTGGAGTAAAAACTGTAGAAAACAGCTGCATTTCAGCTTGCAGTACAGCATGATGGGAGTTATAGTTTACTATCAACGTCTCTGTATGATGACACTGCAGGTCTGGTATATAATGTATAGCATGTAATGTAGAGTAGTTGGGAGTGACCTCTCTGGCAAGGAAGGAAGCTTTGGGATGAAGATCCACCTCCTCTTCCTCCTCCATACAGTTTGTAAATGAACCCCTGGCACACACACTGGGGACAGCAGCTGGGAGACCACTGCACAGGTTGGGGAGGATGCACTGCGCCGGTGATCTTAAACTCTGCACCATTCCCCAAACTATATATAGAATATAATGTATAATAGTTAACTAAACAAATGTTACTATTAGCTCTAAAGGGAAATGTATGGTTTGCATGTACTGTTAATCCAGTCTGCATACAACTGAGCGAGATTTTATTTGCAGCAGTTTATGCTTAGCTGAGCACCTCCGGCTGCCCAAGGTAAAAACGCTATTTCCTCAATGAGGTTATGTTTTCACCTCTTAGCCAATAGCGTGCTAACCATCCGGCATAATGCTAATTAGCCCGCACGGATATTGGCTAAGAGGTAGAAACAACAACTCATTGAAAAAAATAGCGTTTTCCATGGGCTGCCAGACTAAAATTGACCTTTATATGTAGCACTGGTAAATCCTAGCATTTCAAAATTCTAGAATTGACCTTCACTTTAATGATTTTGCTTGTTGATTAAGTTCTCTTTATTTTGTATATACATTAATCTATGTTGGTTTGTTTGCGTACATTCAGTTGTATAATGCAACGGACCAGGAAAACGAAACAAAAACATCATGCTCCTATTTTCAAATATAAGTTGAGTCTGGACATACACATTAAAGTTCTTTTGTGATTCAGACAGAGCATATCATTTTAAACAACGTTTCCAATTTACTTCTATTATTTATTATCAAATTTGTTTGGTTCTGTGTTTGGTTCTGTGTTGAAGAAATACCTAGTTAGGCATCTAGAGCACTAAATGGCAGGAAATAGTGCTGCTATCTTGAGCTCTTGCAAATGGATTACATTCTTGCAAAACTGCTGCCATATAGTGCTCCAGGAATGGGCCGGCTCCTAAGCATATGCCCCTGTTTTTCAACAAAAGACACCAAGAGAAAAAAAAAACCTTTTAATAGAAATAAAATAGAAAGTTGATTAAAGGGACAGTCTAGACCCAATACTTATTCTTTAATATTGACATACCAGACAAGCATCTTGCAACGGGTTCCACATCTATAAGCTTCTAAGTATATGAAACTTTTAAATAATCGTTTGTTAGCAGCTGAGAATGGCCACCAAGCTCCGCCCACAGCTTTCTTCTTGTCCAGTTAGCTGTTTTCTTGTATGACAGTTTAGCAGTGCAAGTTTAATATTTTTCAGTTAGTTATTTCAAATTGCACATGCGCAATTAGGAAAATATATTTAAGAGTCGATCGTGATTGGAGAAACTTAACATACCAAAATATACACGCAGTAAGTGGATGGAGCATGGCAGCCATTTTCAGTTTAAAGATATGGGACCAGTTGCAGGATGCTTCTCTGGTATATAACAATAAGTAATCAAAATTATGTATTGGGTCTAGACAGTCCCTTTAACAGGGGTTTCATGTCCCTTTAACTTTATTAAAGGGATAATAGATGTATTGCAAAAGGAATGAATACACTACCACCGATATGCTATTTTATGGACAGCACAATTCGAAAATCATCAGTTGAATGTGATTAAAGTGATAGTGATATTTAAAAGATGCAGAAAAAGCTATACAAAATAAAACCATTAAATTAATTGGACCTTCATTAAAGGGCCATGATACTCAGATGTTGAAACACTTGAAAGAGATGCAACATAGCTGTAAAAAGCTAAATGGAAAATATCACCTGAACATCTCTATGTAAAAAAAGAAAGATATTTTACCTCAAAATGTCCTAAGTATTTACACTCCATTATAAAGGACGTTAAGCAGCAAATCAGAATGCCTGTCCCGGGACAGGCAAGGGAGTGAGCCTCATGCACACTCATGTTATTTCCCTGTTCAGTTTAAGGAAGTTTCTTATGAAATCTCAAAAGAGTTAAGTGAAATCTCATGAGATCACAGTAAAAGAGTTCATGACCTCAGCACTGTTGATGCTGCTGCAGTTCATTTCTTAATTTTTTTATTTTTTTAACCGGCAGCTGGGCAGTAACTGTGTATAACTTTTTACACAGAACTTACTCTGGTGAGCTGAGGAAATTGTGAAGTAAAATATCTTCCTTTTTTACATAGAGATGCTCAGGTGATATTTTCCTGTCAGCTTTTTACAGTTATACTGCATCAGTTTCAAGTGATTTAGCATAGGAGTATTATGTCCCTTTAATCATTTTAATCGAATATTTGCTGTAACCTAATTTGATTAGTTTAATTGTTAATCGACCACTGCAAAATGTATTTTTTTCCACCTCATATCCAATAGCTGTGCTAGTCAAACGACACTCAACAACCTCTGAAAAGTTTTTTTAATTTTTTGTGGTATCCTTAAAAAAAACATAATTTATGCTTACCTGATAAATTTATTTCTCTTGTGGTGTATCCAGTCCACGGATCATCCATTACTTGTGGGATATTCTCATTCCCAACAGGAAGTTGCAAGAGGACACCCACAGCAGAGCTGTTATATAGCTCCTCCCCTAACTGCCATATCCAGTCATTCGACCGAAAACAAACCGAGAAAGGAGAAACCATAGGGTGCAGTGGTGACTGTAGTTTAAAAATTAAAAAATACCTGCCTTAAAATGACAGGGCGGGCCGTGGACTGGATACACCACAAGAGAAATAAATTTATCAGGTAAGCATAAATTATGTTTTCTCTTGTAAGGTGTATCCAGTCCACGGATCATCCATTACTTGTGGGATACCAATACCAAAGCTAAAGTACACGGATGAAGGGAGGGACAAGGCAGGTACTTAAACGGAAGGTACCACTGCCTGTAAAACCTTTCTCCCAAAAATAGCCTCCGAAGAAGCAAAAGTATCAAATTTGTAGAATTTTGAAAAAGTATGAAGCGAAGACCAAGTCGCCACCTTGCAAATCTGTTCAACAGAAGCCTCATTTTTAAAGGCCCATGTGGAAGCCACAGCTCTAGTAGAATGAGCTGTAATCCTTTCTGGAGGCTGCTGGCCAGCAGTCTCATAGGCTAAGCGGATTATGCTTCTTAGCCAAAAAGAAAGAGAGGTTGCCGAAGCCTTTTGACCTCTCCTCTGTCCAGAATAGACAACAAACAAAGCAGATGTTTGACGAAAATCTTTAGTAGCTTGTAAGTAAAACTTTAAAGCACGAACCACGTCCAGATTGTGTAATAGATGTTCCTTCTTTGAAGAAGGATTAGGACACAAAGACGGAACAACAATCTCTTGATTGATATTCTTATTAGATACCACCTTAGGTAAAAACCCAGGTTTGGTACGCAGAACTACCTTGTCTGCATGGAAGATCAGATAAGGAGAATCACATTGTAAGGCAGATAACTTGGAAACTCTACGAGCCGAGGAAATAGCTACCAAAAAAAAACCTTTCCAAGATAAAAGTTTGATATCTATGGAATGAAGAGGTACAAACGGAACCCCCTGAAAAACTTTAAGAACCAAATTTAAGCTCCAAGGTGGAGCAACAGGTTTAAACACAGGCTTGATTCTAACTAAAGCCTGACAAAATGTCAGAACGTCTGGGACATCCGCCAGACGCTTGTGCAAAAGAATAGATAGCGCAGAAATCTGTCCCTTTAAGGAACTAGCTGACAATCCTTTCTCCAATCCTTCTTGGAGAAAAGATAATATCCTGGGAATCCTGACCTTACTCCATGAGTAGCCCTTGGATTCACACCAATAAAGATATTTACGCCATATGATAGATTTTCCTGGTGACAGGCTTTCGTGCCTGAATTAAGGTATCAATGACTGACTCGGAGAAACCACGCTTTGATAAAATCAAGCGTTCAATCTCCAGGCAGTCAGCCTCAGAGAAATTAGATTTGGATGGTTGAAAGGACCTTGAAGTAGAAGGTCCTGTCTCAGCGGCAGAGTCCATGGTGGAAAGGATGACATGTCCACCAGATCTGCATACCAAGTCCTGCGTGGCCACGCAGGCGCTATCAAGATCACTGATGCTCTCTCCTGCTTGATCTTGGCAATCAGACGAGGGAGCAGAGGAAACGGTGGAAACACATAAGCCAGGTTGAAGGACCAAGGCGCTGCTAGAGCATCTATCAGCATTGCCTTGGGGTCCCTGGACCTGGATCCGTAACAAGGAAGCTTGGCGTTCTGGCGAGACGCCATGAGATCCAGTTCTGGTTTGCCCCAACGATGAACCAATTGTGCAAACACCTCCAGATGGAGTTCCCACTCCCCCGGATGAAAAGTTTGTTGACTTAGAAAATCCGCCTCCCAGTTCTCTACACCTGGGATATGGATAGCTGATAGGTGGCAAGAGTGAATCTCTGCCCAGCGAATTATCTTTGAGACTTCTAACATCGCTAGGGAACTCCTTGTTCCCCCTTGATGGTTGATGTAAGCCACAGTCGTGATGTTGTCCGACTGAAATCTGATGAACCTCATTGTCGCTAGCTGAGGCCAAGCCTGAAGAGCATTGAATATCGCTCTTAGTTCCAGAATGTTTATTGGAATGAGTGACTCCTCCTGAGTCCACGATCCCTGAGCCTTCAGGGAGTTCCAGACTGCACCCCAACCTAGAAGGCTGGCATCTGTCGTTACAATTGTCCAATCTGGCCTGCGAAAGGTCATACCTTTGGACAGATGGACCCGAGATAGCCACCAGAGAAGAGAATCCCTGGTCTCTTGATCCAGATTTAGTAGAGGGGACAAATCTGTGTAATCCCCATTCCACTGACTGAGCATGCAGAGTTGCAGCAGTCTGAGATGTAGGCGTGCAAACGGCACTATGTCAATTGCCGCTACCATTAAGCCGATTACTTCCATGCACTGAGCCACCGAAGGGTGAGGAATGGAATAAAGAACACGGCAGGAATTTAGAATTTTTGATAACCTGGACTCCGTCAGGTAAATTTTCATTTCTACAGAATCTGAGTCCCTAGGAAGGAAACTCTTGTGAGTGGGGATAGAGAACTCTTTTCCTCGTTCACCTTTCACCCATGCGACCTCAGAAATGCCAACACTATGTCCGTATGAGACTTGGCAATTTGGAAGTTTGACGCCTGAATCAGGATGTCATCTAAATAAGGGGCCACTGCTATGCCCCGCGGCCTTAGGACCGCCAGAAGCGACCCCAGAACCTTCGTAAAAATTCTTGGGGCTGTAGCTAACACAAAGGGAAGAGCTACAAACTGGTAATGCCTGTCTAGGAAGGCAAACCTGAGAAACCGATGATGATCTTTGTGTATCGGAATGTGAAGATAAGCATCCTTTAAATCCACTGTAGTCATGTATTGACCCTCCTGGATCATAGGTAGGATGGTACGAATAGTCTCCATCTTGAATGATGGAACTCTGAGGAATTTGTTTAAGATCTTTAGATCCAAAATTGGTCTGAAGGTTCCCTCTTTTTTGGGAACTTCAAACAGATTTGAGTAAAATCCCTGTCCCTGTTCCTCCTTTGGAACTGGATGGATCACTCCCATAACTAGGAGGTCTTGTCCACAGTGTAAGAATGCCTCTCTCTTTATCTGGTTTGCAGATAATTGTGAAAGGTGAAATCTCCCTTTTGGCGGGGAAGCCTTGAAGTCCAGAAGATATCCCTGGGATATAATTTCCAACGCCCAGGGATCCTGGACATCTCTTGCCCACGCCTGGGCGAAGAGCGAAAGTCTGCCCCCTACTAGACCGTTACCGGATAGGGGGCCGTTCCTTCATGCTGTCTTAGAGGCAGCAGCAGGCTTTTTGGCCTGCTTACCCTTGTTCCAGGTCTGGTTAGGTCTCCAGACCGTCTTGGACTGAGCAAAAGTTCCCTCTTGTTTTGCATTAGAGGAAGTTGATGCCGCACTTGCCTTGAAGTTTCGAAAGGCACGAAAATTAGACTGTTTGGCCCTTGATTTGGACCTATCCTGAGGAAGGGCATGACCTTTTCCTCCAGTGATATCAGCAATAATCTCCTTCAAACCAGGCCCGAATAAGGTCTGCCCCTTAAAGGGAATGTTAAGCAGCTTAGACTTTGAAGTAACGTCAGCTGACCATGATTTAAGCCATAGCGCTCTACGCGCTTGGATAGCAAAACCAGAATTCTTAGCCGTTAGTTTAGTCAAATGAACAATGGCATCAGAAACAAAAGAATTGGCTAGCTTAAGTGCTCTAAGCTTGTCAAGTATGTCATCCAATGGAGTCACTACCTGTAAAGCCTCTTCCAGAGACTCAAACCAGAACGCCGCAGCAGCAGTGACAGGAGCAATGCATGCAAGGGGCTGTAGGATAAAACCTTGTTGAATAGTCCCGTGAATAATAAGTCCCGTGTGGTGGCATCTATTGGAAACATTTTTCTAAAAATAGGAGGGGGAGAGAATGGCACACCTGGTCTATCCCATTCCTTAGTAATAATTTCTGTAAACCTTTTAGGTATTGGAAAAACATCAGTGCACACCGGCACTGCATAGTATTTATCCAGTCTACACAATTTCTCTGGCACTGCAATTGTATCACAGTCATTCAGAGCAGCTAAAACCTCCCTGAGTAACACGCGGAGGTGTTCAAGCTTAAATTTAAATGTAGAGATATCAGAATCAGGTTGCATCATCTTCCCTGAGTCAGAAACATCACCCACAGAAAGAAGCTCTCCTTCTTCAGCTTCTGCATATTGTGAGGCAGTATCAGACATATCTCTTAAAGCGTCAGTATGCTCTGTATTTCGTCTAACACCAGAGCTATCTCGCTTTCCTCTAAATTCAGGTAGTCTGGCTAATACCGCTGACAGTGTATTATCCATGACTGCCGCCATGTCTTGTAAAGTAAACGCTATGGGCGCCCTAGATGTACTTGGCGCCATTTGAGCGTGAGTCCCTTGAGCGGGAGTCAAAGGGTCTGACACGTGGGGCAAGTTAGTCGGCATAACTTCCCCCTCATCAGATTCCTCTGGTGATAAATTTTTAAAGACAGAATATGATCTTTATTGCTTAAAGTGAAATCAGTACATTTGGTACACATTCTAAGAGGGGGTTCCACAATGGCTTTTAAACATAATGAACAATGGCTTTTAAACATAATGAACAAGGAGTTTCCTCTGTCAGACATCTTTACAGACTAGCAATGAGACTAGCAAGCTTGGAAAACACTTTAAATCAAGTTAACAAGCAAATATAAGAAACGGTACTGTGCCTTTAAGAGAAACAAATTTTGTCAGAATTTGAAAAACAGTGAAAAAAGGCAGTAAATCAAACGAAAATTTTACAGTGTGTATAATAAGCTAACAGAGCATTGCACTCACTTGCAAATGGATGATTAACCCCTTAGTTCAAAAAACGGATCAAAAAAACGATATAGACGTTTTTTAACAGTCACACCAAACTGCCACAGCCTTGCTGTGGGCCTACCTTCCCCAACAAACGATTTTGGAAAGCCTAAGAGCCCTTTAGAGATGTCCTGTAGCATTCAGGGGACTCCTGGAGGAAGCTGGATGTCTCAGTCTGTAAAAGTTACTGCGCAAAAAAGCGCTAAATTAGGCCCCTCCCACTCATAGTAAGACAGTGAAAAGCCTCAGGAAACTGTTTCTAGGCAAATTTAAGCCAGCCATGTGGAAAAAACTAGGCCCCAATAAAGTTTTATCACCAAAGTATATATAAAAACGTTTAAACATGCCAGCAAACGTTTTATATTGTAAATATAAAAGAGTATTACCTCAGAAAGTAAGCATGATACCAGTCGCTATTAAATCACTGTATTCAGGCTTACCTTACATAAATTTGGCATCAGCAGCATTTTCTAGCATTCACATCTTCTAGAAAAATCTTAACTGCACATACCTCATAGCAGGATAACCTGCACACCATTCCCCCGCTGAAGTTATCTCTCTCTTCAGTCATGTGTGAGAACAGCAATGGATCTTAGTTACAACCTGCTAAGATCATAGAAATCACAGGCAGATTTTTCTATTTTTCTGCCTGGAACAAAATAGTACAACTCCAGTACCATTTAAAAATAATAAACTTTTGATTGAAGTAAAATAACAGCTACATTTCACCACTTCTCTCTTACTACCTCCATGAGTTGCAAGAGAATGACTGGGTATGGCAATTAGGGGAGGAGCTATATAGACAGCTCTGCTGTGGGTGTCCTCTTGCAACTTCCTGTTGGGAATGAGAATATCCCACAAGTAATGGATGATCCGTGGACTGGATACACCTTGCAAGAGAAATAACATATCTGTGGTGTGTTCAATGGAGTTTTCTTTTATCTGCTCATTTAAGCAAAATGGGACAGATAAACTATAATTGTGTATGAATATTTAGCCTGTGGCAATTAGTAAGCTTTTTCCTCTAACTAGTAATTTCAATATCACTTACATGTGAACCCAGCATTAGGAGCCTGTTCTGTTTTGCATCACCAATAACAATAAGGAAAACAATACATAAAATGGGCACGTAACTTACCCTGTCTGTGTGACCAGGAGCCATAGAAAGCATCTTTCCCCTTCTCCAGTCCCACACACAGATTGTATTCTTAGAATCAAGGCCAACGGACACCAAACGCTGATATCAACAGATGTAAAACACACACAAAAAAAGAATGTTAGCTTTAGTACAAAATTTACCATCACAATTCTCAAAAATTACGACTATAATACAGAATTTTTTAAGTTTCAAAGTATGTACAAAATATTTTTCAGACTATATTAAAGGGACACTGAACCCAAATTTTTCTTTCATGATTCAGATAGAGCATGCAATTTTAAGCAACTTTCTAATTTACTCCTATTATCAATTTTTCTTTGTTCTTGTTTCTTGCTATCTTTAGTTAAAAAAGAAGGCATCTACACTTTTTTTTTGGTTCAGTACTCTGGACAGCACTTTTTTTTATTGGTGGATGAATTTATCCACCAATCAACAAGAATAACCCAGGTTGTTCACAAAACATGGGCTGGCATCTAAACTTACATTCTTGCATTTCAAATAAAGATACCAAGAGAATGAAGAAAAACATAATTTATGCTTACCTGATAAATTTATTTCTCTTGTAGTGTATCCAGTCCACGGATCATCCATTACTTGTGGGATATTCTCCTTCCCAACAGGAAGTTGCAAGAGGATCACCCACAGCAGAGCTGCTATATAGCTCCTCCCCTAACTGCCATATCCAGTCATTCGACCGAAACAAGCCGAGAAAGGAGAAACCATAGGGTGCAGTGGTGACTGTAGTTTAATTAAAATTTAGACCTGCCTGAAAAGGACAGGGCGGGCCGTGGACTGGATACACTACAAGAGAAATAAATTTATCAGGTAAGCATAAATTATGTTTTCTCTTGTTAAGTGTATCCAGTCCACGGATCATCCATTACTTGTGGGATACCAATACCAAAGCTTAAGTACACGGATGATGGGAGGGACAAGGCAGGAACTTAAACGGAAGGAACCACTGCCTGTAGAACCTTTCTCTCAAAAACAGCCTCTGAAGAAGCAAAAGTATCAAATTTGTAAAATTTTGAAAAGGTATGAAGCGAAGACCAAGTCGAAGCCTTGCAAATCTGTTCAACAGAGGCCTTATTTTTAAAGGTCCAGGTAGAAGCCACAGCTCTAGTAGAATGAGCTGTAATTCTTTCAGGGGCTGCTGTCCAGCAGTCTCATATGCTAAACGGATTATACTCCGAAGCCAAAAAGAAAGAGAGGTTGCCGAGGCCTTTTGACCTCTCCTCTGTCCAGAGTAAATAACAAACAGGTGAGATGTTTGACGAAAATATTTAGTAGCCTGCAAGTAAAACTTCAATGCACGGACTACGTCTAGATTATGCAAAAGACGTTCCTTCTTTGAAGAAGGATTAGGGCATAATGATGGAACAACAATCTCTTGATTGATATTCTTGTTAGAAACCACCTTAGGTAAAAACCCAGGTTTTGTACGCAGAACTACTTTATCTGAATGAAAGATCAGATAAGGAGAATCACAATGTAAGGCAGATAACTCAGAGACTCTTCGAGCCGAGGAAATAGCCATCAGAAAAAGAACTTTCCATGATAGAAGTTTGATATCAATAGAATGAAGGGGTTCAAACGGAACCCCTTGAAGAACTTTAAGAACCAAGTTTAAGCTCCATGGGGGAGCAAAAGGTTTAAACACAGGCTTAATTCTAACTAAAGCCTGCAAAATGCCTGAAAGTCTGGAACTTCTGCCAGACGCTTGTGTAAAAGAATAGACAGAGCAGAAATCTGTCCCTTTAAAGAACTAGCTGATAGTCCTTTGTCCAAACCCTCTTGGAGGAAGGACAATATCCTAGGAATCCTAACCCTACTCCATGAGTAATTCTTGGATTCACACCAATGAAGATATTTACACCAAATCTTGTGGTAAATTTTCCTGGTGACAGGCTTTCATGCCTGTATTAAGGTATCAATTACTGACTCGGAGAAGCCACGCTTTGATAGGATCAATCGTTCAATCTCCATGCAGTCAGTCTCAGAGAAAGTAGATTCGGATGATTGAAAGGATCTTGTATTAGAAGGTCTTGTCTCAGAGGCAGAGTCCATGGTGGAAAGGATGATATGTCCACTAGGTCTGTATACCAGGTCCTGCGTGGCCACGCAGGCGCTGTCAATATCACCGATGCTCTCTCCTGTTTGATTTTGGCAATCAGACGAGGGAGCAGAGGAAATGGTGGAAACACATAGGCCAGGTTGAAGAACCAAGGTGCTGCTAGAGCATCTATCAGTGCCGCTTCTGGGTCCCTGGACCTGGATCCGTAACAAGGAAGCTTGGCATTTTGGCGAGACGCCATGAGATCCAGTTCTGGTTTGCCCCAATGGAGAACCAATTGAGCAAACACCTCCGGATGGAGTTCCCACTCCCCCGGATGAAAAGTCTGACGACTTAGAAAATCCGCCTCCCAGTTCTCTACCCCTGGGATATGGATCGCTGATAGGTGGCAAGAGTGAGTCTCTGCCCAACGAATTATCTTGGAGACTTCTGACATCGCTAGGGAACTCCTGGTCCCCCCTTGATGATGTAAGCCACAGTCGTGATGTTGTCCGACTGAAATCTGATGAACCTCAGTGTTGCTAACTGAGGCCAAGCTAGAAGAGCATTGAATATTGCTCTTAACTCCAGAATATTTATTGGGAGGAGTTTCTCCTCCTGAGTCCATGAACCCTGAGCCTTCAGGGAGTTCCAGACTGCACCCCAACCTAGAAGACTGGCGTCTGTTTGTTACAATGGTCCAATCTGGCCTGCGAAAGGTCATACCTTTGGACAGATGGACCCGAGATAACCACCAGAGAAGAGAATCTCTGGTTTCCTGATCCAGATTTAGTAGAGGGGACAAATCTGTGTAATCCCCATTCCACTGACTGAGCATGCATAATTGCAGCGGTCTGAGATGCAGGCGCGCAAATGGCACTATGTCCATCGCCGCTACCATTAAGCCGATTACTTCCATGCACTGAGCCACCGTGGGGCGCGGAATGGAGTGAAGAACACGGCAAGCATTCAGAAGTTTTGATAACCTGGACTCCGTCAGGTAAATTTTCATTTCTATAGAATCTATCAGAGTCCCTAGGAAGGAAACCCTTGTGAGAGGAGATAGAGAACTCTTTTCTTCGTTCACTTTCCACCCATGCGACCTCAGAAATGCCAGAACTATCTCTGTATGAGACTTGGCAATTTTAAAGCTTGACGCCTGTATCAGGATGTTGTCTAGGTAAGGAGCCACCGCTATGCCTCGCGGTCTTAGAACCGCCAGAAGTGAGCCCAGAACCTTTGTAAAAATTCTTGGGGCTGTAGCCAACCCGAATGGAAGAGCTACAAACTGGTAATGCCTGTCTAGAAAGGCAAACCTCAGGAACCGTTGAGGATTCTTGTGGATCGGAATGTGAAGGTAGGCATCCTTTAAGTCCACTGTGGTCATGTACTGACCCTCTTGGATCATGGGTAAAATGGTTCGAATAGTTTCCATCTTGAATGATGGAACTCTGAGGAATTTGTTTAGGATCTTTAGATCCAAAATTGGTCTGAAGGTTCCCTCTTTTTTGGGAACCACAAACAGATTTGAATAAAACCCCTGTCCTTGTTCCGTCCGCGGAACTGGATGGATCACTCCCATTACAAGGAGGTCTTGCATGCAGCTTAGGAATGCCTCTTTCTTTATCTGGTTTGCAGATAATCTTGAAAGGTGAAATCTCCCTTGTGGGGGAGAAGCTTTGAAGTCCAGAAGATATCCATGAGATATGATCTCCAACGCCCAGGGATCCTGAACATCTCTTGCCCACTGGGCGAAGAGAGAGAGTCTGCCCCCTAATAGATCCGTTGTTGGATAGGGGGCCGCTCCTTCATGCTGTCTTGGAGGCAGCAGCAGGCTTTCTGGCCTGCTTGCCCTTGTTCCAGGACTGGGTAGGTTTCCAGGCCTGCTTAGATTGAGGAAAGGTTCCCTCTTGTTTTGAAGTAGAGGGAGCTGATCCTGCACCTGCCTTGAAATTTCGAAAGGCATGAAAATTAGACTGTTTGGCCCTTGATTTGGCCCTGTCCTGAGGAAGGGTATGACCCTTACCTCCAGTAATGTCAGCAATAATTTCTTTCAAACCAGGCCCGAATAAGGTCTGCCCCTTGAAAGGAATGTTAAGTAATTTAGACTTTGAAGTCACATCAGCTGACCAGGATTTAAGCCATAGCGCCCTACGCGCCTGGATGGCGAATCCGGAATTCTTAGCCGTTAGTTTAGTCAAATGAACAATGGCATCAGAAACAAATGAGTTAGCTAGCTTAAGTGTTCTAAGCTTGTCAATAATTTCAGTCAATGGAGCTGTATGGATGGCCTCTTCCAGGGCCTCAAACCAGAACGCCGCCACAGCAGTGACAGGCGCAATGCATGCAAGGGGCTGTAAAATAAAACCTTGTTGAATAAACATTTTCTTAAGGTAACCCTCTAATTTTTTATCCATTGGATCTGAAAAAGCACAACTGTCCTCAACCGGGATAGTTGTACGCTTTGCTAAAGTAGAAACTGCTCCCTCCACCTTAGGGACTGTCTGCCATAAGTCCCGTGTAGTGGCATCTATTGGAAACATTTTTCTAAATATAGGAGGTGGGGAAAAGGGCACACCGGGTCTATCCCACTCCTTACTAATAATTTCTGTAAGCCTTTTAGGTATTGGAAAAACATCAGTACTCACCGGCACTGCATAGTATTTATCCAGCCTACACAATTTCTCTGGCACTGCAAATGTGTCACAGTCATTCAGAGCAGCTAATACCTCCCCAAGTAACACACGGAGGTTCTCAAGCTTAAATTTAAAATTAGAAATCTCTGAATCAGGTCTCCCCGATTCAGAGACGTCACCCACAGACTGAAGCTCTCCGTCCTCAGGTTCTGCATATTGTGACGCAGTATCAGACATGGCTCTTACAGCATCTACGCGCTCTGTATCTCGTCTAACCCCAGAGCTATCGCGCTTGCCTCTCAATTCAGGCAATCTGGCTAATACCTGTGACAGGGTATTTATTCATGATTGCAGCCATGTCCTGCAAAGTAATCGCTATGGGCATCCCTGATGTACTTGGCGCCATATTAGCGTGCGTCCCTCGAGGAGGAGGCGAAGGGTCCGACACGTGGGGAGAGTTAGTCGGCATAACTTCCCCCTCGACAGACCCCTCTGGTGACAATTCTTTTATAGATAAAGACTGATCTTTACTGTTTAAGGTGAAATCAATACATTTAGTATACATTCTCCTATGGGGCTCCACAATGGCTTTTAAACATTATGAACAAGTAGTTTCCTCTGTGTCAGACATGTTTGTACAGACTAGCAATGAGACTAGCAAGCTTGGAAAACACTTTAAACAAAGTTAACAAGCAATATAAAAAACGTTACTGTGCCTTTAAGAGAAACAAATTTTGGCAAAATTTGAAATAACAGTGAAAAAAGGCAGTTACACTAACAAAGTTTTTACAGTGTATGTAACAAGTTAGCAGAGCATTGCACCCACTTGCAAATGGATGATTAACCCCTTAATACAAAAAACAGATTAACAAAACGAAAAATATGTTTTTTAAACAGTCATAACAACTGCCACAGCTCCTACTTTTGAAGCCTTTTGAGCCCATCAGAGATGTCCTATAGCATGCAGGGGACTGCTGAGGGAAGCTGAATGTCACAGTTTGTAATTTTAACTGCACCAACTGTAACTTTTATACTATAACAGAGAAAAGCCTCAGGAAAACTGTTTCTAGCAAAAATAAAGCCAGCCATGTGGAAAACTAGGCCCCAATAAGTTTTATCACCAAAGCATATATAAAAACGATTAAACATGCCAGCAAACATTTTATATTACACTTTTATAAGAGTATGTATCTCTGTTAATAAGCCTGATACCAGTCGCTATTAAATCACTGCATTTAGGCTTAACTTACATTAATCTGGTATCAGCAGCATTTTTCTAGCAAGTTCCATCCCTAGAAATATGTTTACTGCACATACCTTATTGCAGGAAAACCTGCACGCCATTCCCTCTCTGAAGTTACCTCACTCCTCAGAATATGTGAGAACGGCAATGGATCTTAGTTACTTCTGCTAAGATCATAGAAATCACAGGCAGATTCTTCTTCTAATGCTGCCTTTGATAAAACAGTACACTCCGGTACCATTTAAAAATAACAAACTTTTGATTGCAGTTAAGAAACTAACTATAATACACCACTCTCCTCTTACTACGTCCATCTTTGTTGAGAGTTGCAAGAGAATGACTGGATATGGCAGTTAGGGGAGGAGCTATATAGCAGCTCTGCTGTGGGTGATCCTCTTGCAACTTCCTGTTGGGAAGGAGAATATCCCACAAGTAATGGATGATCCGTGGACTGGATACACTTAACAAGAGAAATGTGATAATAGGAGTAAATTAGAAAGTTGCTTAAAATTGCATGCTCTAAACTCACAGAAGAAAAAAATTGGGTTCAGTGTCCCTTTAAGAATTATGCACTCCTGCTACAAGACATTAAATGGATAGAAAAAACAGGGAGTTTAAATGTATTGCAGATTTATTTTTTCTTTTATAAAACAGATGTTTCTCTTCTAAGAAAAAATTATAGTTTTTATGCTTGTGATGGACATTACTGACCACCAATACAGATTTGGGAGTTCTGCCAATGAGCAATTCCTCCTTGAGGACCATCTTTTGACAGACATGCACTTCTGAAAGCTTCAAAATCAAAATAAGCAGCTTTAACATAAAGTTTTTCATGTAAAGAAAGTATTTTAAGGTTTAATGTGCTATTTGATATGTGTGTTAAAAAAATTAAAGGATCATAATACAATACAAATGCATAATCAACAATTGTGTAATAAAAAGAGCACTTACTCTGAATTTGAAATGAGCAGTAGATTTTTTTTCTGACAAATTTTAAAATTTACTTCAATTTGACTATACCCTGTATCATGTGACAGCCATCAGCCAATCACAGACTCATATACGCATACACTCTGAACTCTTGCACATGCTCAGTAGTAGCTGGTGCCTCAGAAGGTGCATATAAAAAGAATGTGCACAATTTGATAACTAAAGTAAATTATAAAGTCTATTAAAACTGCATGCCCTACCTGAATCATGAAAGTTTAATTTTGACTTTGGTGTCCATTTAAGGATTTTTTGTGATTTTGACTATGTATACTAAGTTCCACAGCACATAGAATTATTCCTAGATAACGATATCCAATATTAATTAATTAATATTAATAATATTGATATTTTATTTATCATGAATATCCATTTTACCTGCCCATCTAGGTCAAATGCCAAACAAGCAATCCCATGCGTGTGAACATCCTTGAGTATCGATACGGTCTGCACAGTGTACGAGTCCCACACGCAGATGTATGGCTCTTTTCCAACTTGCCCAGTTGCCACCAACACTCGTTCGGGGTGTAAGGCGAGGCTGAAAAATAAAGTACAACCTTTTGATAAAGCAGAACATTTTCCACATTTAATTCTTAGCCTATGCAGCCGTGTAATATAGTTTACAGTGAACTGAGAATAAATGAAACATAACCCCAAGCACAAAGTCACAAACTGGAAGAGAACCAGCCTGAGTCAAGGTCATATTCATATTTTTGAAAGTTAGAACAGAATTATCATCCATCTGAAAAGTTAATAGCTAAACTAAAGATGAAAACCAAAATGGGAAGTCAACCAGTGATATGTGAATAATATGATTTTCAAAGTAATATAAATGCAGAGAGATGGATAAAGCATTTACATCTTATGAAAAAAGAGGTTTGCAAATTTTCTTTTACGATATGACAAGTCCACGGATTTCATCCTTACTTATGGGATATCGCCTCCTGGTCAGCAGGAGGAGGCAAAGAGCACCACAGCAGAGCTGTATATATAGCTCCTCCCTTCCCTCCCACTCCAGTCATTCGACCGAAGTTAGGAAGAGAAAGGAGAAGCCAAGGTGCAGAGGTGACTGAAGTATAACAAAATAAAGACCTGTCTAGAAAATGACAGGGTGGGCCGTGGACTTGTCATATCGTAAAAGAAACAAATTTATCAGGTAAGCATAAATTTCCTTTTCTTTTACAAGATATGACGAGTCCACAGATTTCATCCTTACTTATGGGATACAATACCAAAGCTATAGGACACGGATGAAAGGGAGGGACAAGACAGGAACCTAAACAGAAGGCACCACTGCTTGAAGAACCTTTCTCCCAAAACCAGCCTTAGACGAGGCAAAAGTATCAAATTTGTAAAATTTGGAAAAAGTGTGAAGAGATGAACAAGTTGCAGCCTTGCAAATCTGATAAACAGAAGTAGAATTTTTTAAATTCCCATGAGAAAACCACATCCCTAGTAGAATGAGCCATAATTCTTTCAGGAGGCTGCTGTCCAGCAGTCTCATATGCAAAATGGATGATACTCTTCAGCCAGAAAGAGAGAGAGAGAGGTAGCCGTAGCTTTCTGACCCCTACATCTTCCGGAAAAGACAACAAATAATGAAGATGATTGACGAAATCTTTAGTCGCCTGCAAGTAAAACTTCAGGACATGGACCACGTCCAAGTAATGTAACAGACACTCCTTCTTAGAAGAAGGATTAGGACACAAGGAAGGAACAATAATTTCCTGATTAAAATTCTTGTTGGAAACAACCTTAGGTAGAAAACCAGGTTTGGTACGTAACACTACCTTATCGGAATGAAAAATAAGGTAAGGAGAATCACATTGTAATGCTGAAAGCTCAGAAACTCTGCGAGCAGAAGAAATAGCAACCAAAAATAAAAACTTCCAAGATAACTTAATATCTATGGAATGCATAGGTTCAAACGGAACCCCTTGAAGAACCTTAAGAACTAAATTCAAACTCCAAGGAGGAGCAATAGGTCTAAACACAGGCCTGATTCTAGTCAGAGCCTGACAAAAAGCTTGAACATCCGGAATATCAGCCAGACGTTTGTGTAGCAAAATAGATAAAGCAGAAAACTGTCCCTTTAAGGAACTTGCTGATAACCCTTTCTCCAATCCTTCCTGGAGAAAAGATAAAATCCTATTAATCCTAATCTTACTCCATGAGTAGCCCTTGGATTCGCACCAATAAAGATATTTACGCCATATCTTATGGTAAATCTTAATAGTAACACGCTTATGTGCCTGGATCAAGGTATCAATGACTGAATCAGAGAATTCAGATTCGGATGATGAAAGGGTCCCTGAATGAGAAGGTCCTGCCTCAATGGAAGCTTCCACGGTGGCAGAGAGGACATGTCCACCAGATCGGCATACCAAGTCCTGCGAGGCCACGCAGGAGCGATGAGAATCACCGAAGCCCTCTCCTGTTCGATCCGAGTAATCACCCTGGAAAGGAGAGTAAACGGTGGAAATACATAAGCTAGGTTGAACGACCAGGGCACTGCCAAGGCATCTATCAGTTCGGCCTGAGGATCCCTGGACCTGGATCCGTATCTCGGGAGCTTGGCATTCTGACGAGATGCCATAAGATCCAGCTCCGGTCTGCCCCATTCTGAGAATCAAGTTGGCAAAGACCTCCGGATGGAGATCCCATTCCCCCGGATGAAACGTCAGTCTGCTCAAAAAATCTGCTTCCCAGTTGTCCACTCCTGGGCTGTAGATTGCTGACAGATAACAAGAGTGAGCCTCCACCCACCGAATTATCTTGGATACTTCTGTCATCGCTAAGGAGCTCCTTGTTCCTCCCTGATGATTGATGTAAGCCACAGTCGAGATGTTGTCCGATTGAAATCGGATAAATTTGGCCAAAGCCAACTGAGGCCAAGCCTGAAGCGCATTGAATATTGCTCTCAACTCCAGAATATTGATTGGAAGTAGAGACTCCGACCGAGTCCACACACCCTGAACTTTCAGGGAATTCCAGATTGCGCCCCATTCTAGAAGACTGGCGTCCGTTGTCACTATCACTCATGAGGGTCTGCGGAAGCACGTCCCTTGGGATAGATGATTCGGCGACAACCACCAAAGAAGAGAATCCCTTGTCTCCTGTCCAGATCTATTTGAGGAGACAAATTTGCATAATCTCCATTCCATTGTCTGAACATTCTCAGCTGTAGATGTTTGAGATGATACCGAACAAACAGAATGATGTCCATTGCCGCCACCATCAATCCAATTGTCTGTACTGAGCCACTGACGGCCGAGGATTGGACTGAAGGAATCGGCAAGTATTCAGAATCTTTAACTTTCTAACTTTCGCCAAAAAGATTTTCATGGATAGAAAGTCGATTAGAGTTCCCAAGAAAGAAACCCTTGTCTGTGGAATCAGTGAACTATTTTCGAGATTCACCTTCCACCCGTGAATCCTTAGAAAGGACAGCACAATGTCGGCCTGAGAGAAATATGGCTTATGGACAATGTCGGCCTGAGACTTTGTCAGCTGATAAGACGACGCCTGGAGCAGAATATCATCCAGATAAGGCACCACTGCAATGCCCCGCGGCCCGAGGACTGCTGGCAGAGACCCCAGAATCTTCGTGAAAATTCTGGGCGCCGTGGTCAGACCAAAAGGAAGAGCCACGGACTAAAAAGGTTTGTCCAGAAATGTAAAACAGAGAAACTTGAGAGGATAGGAACATGGAGATATGCATCATTTAGATCCACGGTAGTCATAAATTGACCCTCCTGATCAATGAAAGAATGGAACGAATAGTTTCCATTTGGAAAGATGAAACCCTGAGAAACTTGTTTAGCCTCTTGAGGTCTAAAATGAGTCGTAACGTTCCCTCCTGTTTGGAAACTACAACTGATTTGAATAAACCCCTGTCCCTGTATTGGAGCGGGACATATTACTGGGAAAGAGGCCTCCTACACAATGTAAGAAACGCCTCACTCTTTATCTGGTCAACAGATACTCGAGAAGAAGGAACTACCTTATACCCCTGAGACACCATGTCTAGTGTCCAGGATCCTGACATCTCTTATCCAAGCCTGGACAAAGTGAGAAGTCTGCCCCCTACTAGATCCGGTCCCAGATTGGGGGCCGCCCTTCATGCTGACTTGGTAGCAGCAGCTGGCTTCTTGGATTGTTTACCCTTGTTCCAAGACTGGTTAGGCTCCCAAGTGGACTTGGTTTGTGAATAATTCTCTTCCTGTTTCGCGGAAGAGAAAGATGGAACCCCCTTGAAATTTTCGAAAGAAACGAAAATTACTTTGTCGCCCTCACTGATTGGGCTTCATATCCTGAGGGAGGAGGAGACCCTTGCCTCCCGAGATATCTGAAATAAAATCCTTCAAGTAAGGCCTGAACAGGGTTTTCCCCTCGAAAGGAATAGCCAAAAGATTAGAATTAGCAGATCAAGAATTCAACCATAAGTGCATGTTAAGATGGAAAATTTAAAACAGCTTGCTAGCACACATACAAAGTGCAAATAGCTACAGCTGGTTCCAAACTGCAAACCTCACGCTTGCTAGACAGCTAAGCTAACCTCAGTCTACTACATCTAGCTGTTGACTTGGTAATCTGCGAGGAAATATCAGATATTATAACTGAAATAGCTAAGTTAAGAGGTTTAAGTCCTTGTACATCTTAAAGGAAAACCTATTGTTGTGTGCTACTGTTCCATCCTAAGCCACAAAGGATGAATGCACCCAAAGAACAGCAGTAAGTCATAATTAAAATTACCCTTACTGTCCCCTGAACTGTAAGAACATATATTATTTACTTTTATTGTACAAAAGCAAATGAAAGTCGCGTGCAATATTGCATTGCATAGCATCAGAAAGTTACATGTAAAGTTGGTTTAAATGTAATCTCCCTGTAAAAGTGTATTGTCAAAGTGATAAGTTGTTGCTCTAACCATTATACTACTTCAGAGCACTCACTGAGTAGAAAAAACTTAACACAAGTTTATTTCAATAAGGGAGGAAGCAACAAATAAACAGTACTGTCACTTTAAATCTGAAAGTGACTTATCTTTGTGTCTATGAACTACTTAATGCCCTTGTGCCATCCAATTTATAAAGGATGAGAAGGATAAATAAACCCCTGCAAGTCATGCAATCAAATTTACAGAGAAAAAAAGTTACTGTCTCTTTAAATTTAAAAGAATGTCTTATCTCTGTTGTTTCAGAGACTAGAATACAAATGTTGTAGGAAATACCAATGACAATATGAACATTGTTATAACAAAATATTGCAATGAAAACCTTGCAGGGAGCCGCAGAGCTCAGACTATTAACAATTGTTGCTTTAGATTAAGGATTTATGACAAAAATCAATCCATAAAAACACAACACTGTCTCTTTAAACCTAAAGCGACTATGGATAGTGAATACTGTCATCCTAAGTCAACAGATGAACTGACACTTACAGACAGGAATCCTATATAACACTTTGTTCCCTGCAAGACTGGCTCTACCAGAATACACTGCTCAAGAGCTACGGACAATAGTGCTGTAACTTCCGAAAACCAGAAGTAAGCGCAACTAATTAGATTCTTCCATTGCTTGTTATCGTATAACAAACAGAGAAGGACCAGCAATTAAACTCCTCCACTCCGTGAGAAGTGAGGAAGAAGAAGCAGTCTTGGCGCCCTTTCTTTGGCGCTCTATGTGTACTCCGCCCTTCGTGGGCGTACAGCCAACTATTTCCCGGTCGCCATACACAAATACATATGGCAATGTTGCGTCTGCATATAACCCTCATTCCTTTTGAATTGTTATAAAGACACATTTGCCTTGGGGGACCATGAGAGACAAAAATTTAGGCAAATAAACCGATAGGCTACTGATTTTCAAACAGCCCATACCGGATTAAAAACCCCTCGTGGGTTAAATTAGCTCCCGGTCTCCATTTAACATCATAAGAAAAACTCCGGTGTTTGACACAGTTGCTAGGTCTCCACATTCCACTACATGCAGTGGGGTAGTGTATAACAACACAACTGCCTTGCTAGATAAGGCCATAATTCCCCGGGAGGGACAACAAAACCTGTCCTATTAAAACAGAAATATGTAAATATGTGCAGCCAGTTTACAAACATAATACTGCAACACGCTGTCAGGGAGAAGCTCTTCACAGAGCCCTTGCTTCCCATAAGTATATTTAAGTGCAGAATTCCCTGAGGTATATATCTAGGGGAATACCCTATAGAGAAATAAAAACTGCACTTACCTCTATATGCTGTCCGACAGCAAGACAGCCGCAACAGGGTTCAGAGGTCCATTGGGTCCCTCCTGTAGTCCCGTAGAAAGATGAAGCCTGAGTCAGATTCAGTTTAGGCTATCACAAAAAGGGCAGCATCAGAATGGGAGGCGCAGTGAGAATATAATCCCATTTGATTTTTTAAAATATTCCAATTTACTTCTATTATGAAATTTGCTTTGCTCCCATGTTATTCTTAGTTGAAGAGATATCTAGGTAGTTGTCTGGAGCACTTCATGGCAGGAAATAGTTCTGCCATCTACAGCAAGATTACATATGCGGTGTTGCCCGCTGCCGTTTTTTTCGCGGTTTTGGTATCACATATACAGCACCGCATATAAATGCGGCACGTATATTTCCTCCATCGACCGCAATTTTTACTCTCATTAGCTAACATAGAACCGCGTTGCAAAATCACATATTCAGCGCAAGGATTTATGCAGCGAAAATGGAGAAGTTTTACTCCATTTTCACCTCGCCACACATAGGCAAGTGCAGGAAGCCTTACGCTGAAAATATGAGCACCGCAACTGCCTGAAAATATTAACTAACACCTAACACATGTGCAACATCTATCTACCTGTCAACCGCAATCCCCCACCGCAATAAATAATAAAGTATATTAATCGCTTATCCGCCATGAACCCACATCGCAATAAACCTAATAAATGTATTAACCCCTAATCCGCCATTAACCCTACATCGTAATAAACCTAATAAACATATTAACCCCTAATCCGCCATAAACCCACATCGCAAAAAACCTAATAAAACTATTAACCCCTAATCTGCCATTAACCCACAATGCAATAAACCTAATAAAACTATTAACCCCTAATCTGCCATTAACCCACATCGCAATAAACCTAATACAACTATTAACCCCTAATCCGCCATTAACCCACAATGCAATAAACCTAATAAAACTATTAACCCCTAATCCGCCAAACTCACACAACGCAACAATCCTAATGAATCTATAAACCCATAATCCGCCAAACCCCCACAACGCAAATAACAAATTAAATTGTTAGGTTACTGTCAGGGTTTTTTCCCTGTTGTTTGCCATGTGCTGTTAGCAGCCATTTTACTCACCTCTCTTCCTGACTATAGTGCATTGTGGGGGATGATGCTCATTTCCTACACTTCCTTTTATGGCTAGACTGGTGTGCATCATCCATGTGAGACAGGATGCAGTTTCAGAATTGTGATGTCATCACTTATTATTTTAAGGGCCTCTGTTCAGTATGTTTTGCCTTTGCATTGTCTCAGACCTGTTTGTGAGAGTTCCTGTGTATTACCTGACTGCCTGACGTCCCTTCCTGGTTCCTGATCCCTGGCTTGTTCCTGACTCTGCTGTTTTCCTTGTTCCTGATTCCAGCTCGTCTGACTATTCGCTTTGGCTCCTGACTCGGCTCATCTGACTACCAGCTCTGGTTTTGACTCCTGGCTTGTTATTTGACTTGTGGACTTTTTATTATTTTTTGCTATTAACAAAGGTGTGATTATTTCTGATTCCTGGCACCCTGACACTTTGCTGCCGCTCCAGTTCTGGCTCATCCTAACCCTGTCCTGCTTTTCGTTCTTGAGGTCGATGCATCTGAGACTGGAGTAGGTGCCCTCTTGTCTCAACGTCCTACGCCTGACGGTTCCTTGCATCCGTGTGGTTTCTTCTCTAAGAAATTGTCTCTAGCGGAGTGCAATTATGAAATTGGCAACAGGGAATTACTGGCCATAATTTTGGCACTCAAGGAATGGAGGCATCTTCTCGAGGGTACTAGTGTGCCAGTGCTCATTCTTACTGACCACAAGAATTTAACTTATCTATCTGAAGCAAAACGTTTGTCGCCCTGACAGGCCAGATGGGCGCTATTTTTGTCTCGGTTTAATTATGTGGTCTCCTACCTGCCTGGTAGTAAGAATGTTAGGGCTGATGCCCTCTCTCGACAATTTTCGCCTCTGTCCAATGAGGAGTCTGTACCTACTCCTGTTATACCTCCTGACCATATTTTGGCTACCATACGTACTAATTTGACTTCTCCCTTGGGGGAGGAGATCCTGGCTGCACAAACCAATGCACCTCCTGAGAAACCTAGTGGTAAGTGTTTTGTTCCTGAGAATCTTCGAACTAAACTTTTGCACACTTACCACTATCCTAAAGCCGCAGGTCACCCAGGCAAGAACCAAATAATTTGGTCTGTCACTCGACAATTCTGGTGGTCAGGTCTTCATTCTGATATTGCTGCGTATGTTGCCTCCTGCTCAGTTTGTGCACAGAATGAGACTCCTCGACGTCTTCCTGTAGGTCTTCTTCAACCTATTGCTAATGGTGAGCGTCCTTGGACACATCTTTCCATGGACTTCATTGTCAAGCTCCCTGTTTCCAATGGCAATACTGTTATCCTTATGGGGGTTGACCGTTTTTCTAAAATGTCACATTGCATTCCCTTGATGAAGCTGCCTACCGCTCAGGAGCTTGCTTCGATTTTTGCCCGGGAGGTCTTCCGTTTACATGGGTTACCCAAGGAGATTGTGTCGGACCGGGGTAGCTAGTTTGTCTCCAGATTTTGGCATTCCTTTTGTGCTCAAATGGGGATCCAGCTTTCCTTCTCCTCGGCATATCACCCTCAATCCAATGGTCTAATCAAGCTCTGGAACAGTTCCTCCGTTGCTATGTCTCAGATCACCACACTAATTGGACTAAACTGTTACCTTGGGCTGAGTTTGCTCGTAGTAGTGCTATTAATGCTTCCTCCAAGTTATCCCCGTTCATGGCGAATTATGGGTTTCAACCATCCTTTTTGCCCGATTCATTCATGTCTCAGGGTATTCCGGCTTTGGAGGAGCATCTCCGGCAACTCCGTTCCACGTAGGTGCAGATTCAGGATTGCCTTCATCGTTCTACGCAGCGCCAAAAGTTCCAGGCTGATCGTAGGCGTCTGCCCGCACCTTCCTACCAGGTTGGTGAGAGAGTTTGGCTGTCCTCCCGCAACTTGAACCTTCGTGTGCCTTATAATAAATTGGCTCCCCGTTATGTTGGTCTTTTTCAAGAGTCTTGATAAAGGCCTAGTAAGGGCCGAAATGCGTAGATAGAGTATTGGTAAGGTAAGCCTTGTTCTAATATTTTTATTGTTGAAAAACGATCTACACTATATTTTATATTTTTTTCCCCAGGAGGATATCGCTTTCTGTTTGCTACACACTTTTAAAAAATCACTGTGGTATTTGTGATTGCCATCTGTTCTTCACATTAGACATTCACGGATGATATTTTGTTTTCTACACATGACATTCACGAATTAACACCAAGAGGAATTCAGTATATTTTTTGTTCATAGATTTTTCTCACTTTTTTCCACTATTTTCACTGACTCTTTTCTCTCTTACACCAATTGCTATTTGTTGAAGGATTGTTTCTACTTTTATTTTTATTTTTTTTATTTTTATTATTTTTTTTATTTTTATTTTTATTTAAATTTTTGTATTTTTTAATCATTTTTTGACCATTTGGCTGTTTTTCACTATTATTTTTTTTGACACATTGCTTTTGGACACATTGAATTATTGGATTATTGAATTATTGGATTTTGTTTGGAATAACCACTTACACTTCAATTTTTGACTATCACAGTTTCTCACCAACTCATTGATTTATATTGGACATAGAGGATACTGCATTTGGACTACTTCAACTTACACTTTCCTATACTAGGCCTGAAATTCAAGGTTTTAGAATTAAAACTTTTTACCATTTTATTTCATTTATACTATTGACCACTGTATATTTTATTGTGTTGTGTTCATTTTTTATTGTGTTTTAACATTTGTATTTAGCATGGATCCATGAGGCTGTTAATTATCATTTGTATTGAATAAAACAATTTATTTTATTTATCGATTCATTGTCCTCGTTGGAATTACCTTTGCCTCCGTTTGGCCAGGCGCCTGGGTTTTATTATTATCTATCTCTTATTATTGGTGATAGCTAGGTATCACCACCCCTAGGCTATAAGGTATCGCAGGTAGGCGCTTAGTCCATTTCCCCTCTGATACTAAACTACCAATAGCCCTTAAAAGTGCCTTTTGTAGGACATTGCCCTAAGATTTACCTTAAAAAATACTAAGTCCCCCTTCTAACAGTAAACCCCCCCCACCCACCAAACCCCCCAAAAAAAAAAAAACCTAACACTAAAAAATCCTTAACTACCCATTGCCCCCTAAAGGGGCATTTGTATGGGCGTGGCATTCAGCTCTTTTACTGCCCTTAAAAGGGCACTCAGCTCTTTTAAGAGTGTCCAATAAATCCCTAATCTAAAAAAAAACAAAGCCCAAAAAATAAAAAAAGCCTTAATCTAACCCCCAAATAGATATTTACCGTTCCTGAAGTCAGCCAGAGAAGGTCCTGTTCTAGGCGGTGAAGTCTTCTTCTAAGTGGCCGACATCTTCTTCCAAGCGGGGACCACTTCCTTCTTCATCCAGGACCAAGCCAGCGAAGCGGAGATGAGCGCGGAGCCACAAATTCAGCATGTTTAAATTCAGCTCTTTCATTTAGATTATAGGATATTTTTCAGTACAATGCCCCCTTAAATTTCTTCAGTATAAATAATATTATGCATATGAAAGAGCAGTATTTAAATGTTACCATAGCCTGGCAAATCATATGTAAAAGCTGTTTAAAAGAAAGCTAATACTACACTATTAGTTTTGTACTTGCTACTATTCCTCACTAGCTGTCACAACTGCTTCTGATTTCCAGTGGAGTGATTTTCAAAAAAACATAAAACTGAAATACATTTAGTAAATTCCAGATTATAAATGAAACAAAACAAATGTGATAACAGTGTACCTTGACCCCCCAAGTTATCAAAGTTCCCAGCCAAAAGATCAATATCCCCCAACACCAACCCCCCCCTCACACACACAAAAACACTAAGGACAAATTGCATTGTTAATAAATCTCTCCATATACATAAATAAAATAAAACTATAAAAGTCATAATAAGAACCCAGCAGTGCTAGCACACTAAATATGGCCATACATCATTGTCACCTGGAAATGGCAACAGCTTACTATGTACATTGTTTCCACTACCGGATACCATTCTATTGAACCCCATGCCCAAGGAGCTACTCAAAACTGCTCCCCACCCCACGGAAAGGCTCATCATTATGACAATTTGGCCATTATATCTAAAAAGGAAAAAAGACTAGATCCACTACCCTGTGTTGTGATAATATTGACTAAAACAAATTACTAAAATGCAGATTGGAGGAGGATCTTATTACCCTTCTGCTGACTCAATAAATACCCCCACATCAGACACCCCCCAAGAGCCACAGTAAAGGACCTTCCACTCTCCCTGGGGTCAAAAGCCTCTTCCCCTAAGCTATAGCCAGTATCCAGGAGTTGTACTTCAAATCTCATCCGAAGAGTCTGTTTAACCATTCAATATTAAAGTGACAGTAAAGTCAAAATTAAACTTAAATTGATTGGATAGATCATGACATTTTAAACAACTTTCCAATTTATTTCTATTATAAATTTTGCTTAGTTCTCTTCGTTAAAGAGTAATCCTAGGTTGGCTCAGGAGCGAGAACATGTCTTAAGCCATTTGGCAGCAGTGTTTGCAACATTGTTTATAGCAATGCTATACATAAGTACAAACACTTTTGCTATAGATTGTTATAGACACATGCAATATATTTTAAAGGGACATAATACTCATATGCTAAATCACTTAAAAGTATAGCTTCTCTTTGTAAAAAAGGAAGCTATTTTACCTCACAATTTCCTCAGCTCACCAGAGTAAGTGTTGTGTAAACAGCTATAATTTAGCTGCTGTCCAGCTACAGGTAAAAAAAAAAAAAAGGAAGCAAGAAATGAACAGCAGCCAATCAGCATCAGCAGTGCTAAGGTCATGAACTGTGATGTCATTAAATTTCATAGTAAACTTACTTAAACTGAATAGGAAATAACATGAGGCACGCTCCCTTGCAGGTCCCGGGACAGGCATACTGATTTGCTGCTAAGTTCCTTTACAATGGGGTGTGAATACTTAGGACATTTTGAGGTAAAATATTGTCCTTTTTTTACATAGAGATGTTCAGGTGATTTTTCTTGCCAGCTTCTGCTGCATCACTTTCAAGTGTTTCAACATTTGGGTATCATGTCCCTTTTATTATGCTGAAACAGTAATTATCTTGACATAAAGGTGGAACTTTAACACAAGTATATTACCCTGACAGAAATTATTTATTCAAAGCTAATATTTAGTAAAGTTATAAGCATCTTATTAACCCAAGATTAGAAGTAGTTACTTCCTGACAATACCAAACAAAAAAAAGCACCTAATCTTGAATTCGTTGCATAAATATTTACATTTTATTTTATTATCATATTTAATGGAATTCTAAATTCTGGAGTAATTATTAATTATATACTCTTTTATTGTTTAATTTAAGTTATTTCTATTTTTCTGAGTAAAACGGGTTCTTTTGAAGAATGGGAGTAATAGGTTCTTGTAATGGAAGCGTAAAAACGTCCAACCCTACACATTACATTTTTTATAGAGTCAAGTTCAGGCACAGGGCAAATGTTTTAACAATTTTTAATCTAAAAACACATGGGAAGATTTCTTGGAGTTATGCTAAGCGTCGAGGCACAGCCCTTTTGAGAGTTGAATGATCTAAATTCACTATAAATAAATAGTTTTTACCAGTAAGACAGAGCTCTTTTTCAATATATTACAGGCTGTATATAATGAGAATATATATATATATATATATATATATATATATATATATATATACTGTATGTATGTATGTATATATATATATATATATATATATATATTATTTAAAATATTTCTCTTTTATTTTTTACAAATAAGTCTATTTCTCTTTTATTTTATTTTTTACAAATAAGTCTTCGCAGTGTAGCATTGGCTCAACAAGTTTGTTCCTGTTACATTATTCATACTTTATTTATGAGTATATTTCTTGCATTAGGCCTATCTGCAGAAATATAAACCTCTTAGAAGACAAAGCGTGAATACAAAACAGCAAGTAAGTTTTTAGGGACCATAACCTAACCTCTTTTTTTTGTGATGTGCACTCAATCAGTCATAACACATAGGACCCTACACAAGTATGGTAGCATATTGTCCGCTATTCATGTGTATAAGAGTCAACACAGTCAATCAACTAAAGTATCAATATCCTGTTACAAAAAGTACAGATGTTGCCACACTAATTTGTATTGAGGTTAGCCCGACCAGTCACACATAGTATATGTTCAAATAGATTTTTATTAAAAAAAAAATTGAAAAAAGGAATTACAAATTGCGCAATGTTGGTTCAAAAGTCATACAAAGTCATAGCTTGACAAATCTCAATAACAAAATTGTGCTGTTAAGATACTTGTTGTAATAGTAACAACATCATATATAAAGGAAGTCTCATCAGATACTGTGTATGTTAGGCCTTTCATAAAGTTGTTTTATCTTAACCATAGACTCATATAATTCTTACCAGGCTGAGAAACCAACAATGTCTATAATATATATATATAAAGACTATGCCTATAAATAGATGTCCTCCCGTCAGACGTCTGAACACCCACACTGAAGAAATAAGAATTGTATTACCTACCAGAAAACCACATTGGTATCCTATATGTTATGTGTAATGTTCAAAAACTTTGCAATGTTATATAGAATCCAACATGATCCAATAAAACTATATCTTTTGAAATGTCTCTTGTGTATTTTGTAATAACGCCGCTTGCTCAGACATACAATAAAAATATCTAATTTTATTGAGAATTTCTTTCCAAGTGGGAGCTCCTTCTTTCCATTGGCGAGATATACATATCCGTGTAGCTGTACAAAATATCCTAATAAAAAGGTTAATTTATTTGTTAAAGTCTTTCACCTGGTTGAGCCACACATAGTTTAAATGGCCGTAATAGTAAAACATTTGTTAGAGCATGTCATTTTTAAGACTATAATGTCACAGTGACTTGAAGAAACATAATTTATGCTTACCTGATAAATTCCTTTCTTCTGTAGTGTGATCAGTCCACGGGTCATCATTACTTCTGGGATATTACTCCTCCCCAACAGGAAGTGCAAGAGGATTCACCCAGCAGAGCTGCATATAGCTCCTCCCTCTACGTCACTCCCAGTCATTCGACCAAGGACCAACGAGAAAGGAAAAGCCAAGGGTGAAGTGGTGACTGGAGTATAAATTAAAAAATATTTACCTGCCTTAAAAACAGGGCGGGCCCGTGGACTGATCACACTACAGAAGAAAGGAATTTATCAGGTAAGCATAAATTATGTTTTCTTCTGTTAAGTGTGATCAGTCCCACGGGTCATCATTACTTCTGGGATACCAATACCAAAGCAAAAGTACACGGATGAGGGGGAGGGATAGGCAGGCTCTTTATACAGAAGGAACCACTGCCTGAAGAACCTTTCTCCCAAAAATAGCCTCCGATGAAGCAAAAGTGTCAAATTTGTAAAATTTGGAAAAAGTATGAAGCGAAGACCAAGTTGCAGCCTTGCAAATCTGTTCAACAGAGGCCTCATTCTTGAAGGCCCAAGTGGAAGCCACAGCTCTAGTAGAATGAGCTGTAATTCTTTCAGGAGGCTGCTGTCCAGCAGTCTCATAAGCTAAACGAATTATGCTACGAAGCCAAAAAGAAAGAGAGGTAGCGGAAGCTTTTTGACCTCTCCTCTGCCCAGAGTAAATGACAAACAGAGAAGACGTTTGTCGAAATTCCTTAGTTGCCTGTAAGTAAAATTTTAGAGCACGGACTACATCCAGGTTGTGCAGTAGACGTTCCTTCTTTGAAGAAGGATTTGGGCATAAAGAAGGAACAACAATCTCTTGATTGATATTCCTGTTAGTAACTACCTTAGGTAAGAACCCAGGTTTAGTACGCAGGACTACCTTATCCGAAAGAAAAATCAAATAAGGAGTATCACAATGTAAGGCTGATAATTCAGAGACTCTTCGAGCCGAGGAAATAGCCATTAAAAATAGAACTTTCCAAGATAACAACTTTATATCAATGGAATGAAGGGGTTCAAACGGAACGCCCTGTAAAACATTAAGAACAAGGTTTAAACTCCATGGTGGAGCAACAGTTTTAAACACAGGCTTAATTCTGGCCAAAGCCTGACAAAAAGCCTGGACGTCAGGAACTTCTGACAGACGTTTGTGTAACAGAATGGACAGAGCTGAGATCTGTCCCTTTAATGAACTAGCAGATAAACCCTTTTCTAAACCTTCTTGTAGAAAAGACAATATCCTAGGAATCCTAACCTTACTCCAAGAGTAACCTTTGGATTCACACCAATATAGGTATTTACGCCATATCTTATGGTAAATCTTTCTGGTAACAGGTTTCCTAGCCTGTATTAAGGTATCAATAACTGACTCAGAAAATCCACGTCTTGATAAAATCAAGCGTACAATTTCCAAGCAGTCAGCTTCAGAGAAGTTAGATTTTGATGTTTGAAGGGACCCTGTATCAGAAGGTCCTGTTTCAGAGGTAGAGACCAAAGTGGACAGGATGACATGTCCACCAGGTCTGCATACCAAGTCCTGCGTGGCCACGCAGGTGCTATTAGAATCACTGATGCTCTCTCTTGTTTGATTCTGGCAATCAATCGAGGAAGCAACGGGAAGGGTGGAAACACGTAAGCCATCCTGAAGTCCCAAGGTGCTGTCAGAGCATCTATCAGGACTGCTCCTGGATCCCTGGATCTGGACCCGTAACGAGGAAGCTTGGCGTTCTGTCGAGACGCCATGAGATCTATCTCTGGTTTGCCCCAACGTCGAAGTATTTGGGCAAAGACCTCCGGATGAAGTTCCCACTCCCCCGGATGAAAAGTCTGACGACTTAAGAAATCCGCCTCCCAGTTCTCCACTCCCGGGATGTGGATTGCTGACAGGTGGCAAGAGTGAGACTCTGCCCAGCAAATTATCTTTGATACTTCCATCATAGCTAGGGAGCTTCTTGTCCCTCCCTGATGGTTGATGTAAGCTACAGTCGTGATGTTGTCCGACTGAAACCTGATGAACCCCCGAGTTGTCAACTGGGGCCAAGCCAGGAGGGCATTGAGAACTGCTCTCAATTCCAGAATGTTTATTGGCAGGAGACTCTCCTCCTGACTCCATTGTCCCTGAGCCTTCAGAGAATTCCAGACGGCACCCCAACCTAGAAGGCTGGCGTCTGTTGTTACAATTGTCCAGTCTGGTCTGCTGAATGGCATCCCCCTGGACAGATGTGGCCGAGAAAGCCACCATAGAAGAGAATTTCTGGTCTCTTGATCCAGATTCAGAGAAGGGGATAAGTCTGAGTAATCCCCATTCCACTGACTTAGCATGCACAGTTGCAGTGGTCTGAGGTGTAAGCGTGCAAAGGGTACTATGTCCATTGCCGCTACCATTAAGCCGATTACCTCCATGCATTGAGCCACTGACGGGTGTTGAATGGAATGAAGGGTGCGGCAAGCACTTTGAAGTCTTGTTAGCCTGTCCTCTGTCAGGTAAATCTTCATTTCTACAGAATCTATAAGAGTCCCCAGGAAGGGAACTCTTGTGAGTGGAACGAGTGAACTTTTCTTTTCGTTCACCTTCCATCCATGTGACCTTAGAAATGCCAGCACTAACTCTGTATGAGACTTGGCAGTTTGAAAGCTTGAAGCTTGTATCAGAATGTCGTCTAGGTATGGAGCTACCGAGATTCCCCGCGGTCTTAGTACAGCCAGAAGAGCACCCAGAACCTTTGTGAAGATTCTTGGAGCTGTAGCCAATCCGAATGGAAGAGCCACAAACTGGTAATGCCTGTCTAGGAAGGCAAACCTTAGGTACCGATAATGATCTTTGTGAATCGGTATGTGAAGGTAAGCATCTTTTAAATCTACAGTGGTCATGTATTGACCCTCTTGGATCATAGGTAAAAATTGTCCGAATAGTCTCCATCTTGAACGATGGAACTCTTAGGAATTTGTTTAGGATCTTTAAGTCCAGGATTGGTCTGAAAGTTCCCTCTTTTTTGGGAACCACAAACAGATTTGAGTAAAACCCCTGTCCCTGTTCCGATCGTGGAACTGGATGGATTACTCCCATTAACAAGAGCTCTTGTACGCAGCGTAGAAACGCCTCTTTCTTTGTCTGGATTGTTGACAATCTTGACAGATGAAATCTCTCTCTTGGAGGAGAGTATTTGAAGTCCAGAAGGTATCCCTGAGATATTATCTCTAGCGCCCAGGGATCCTGAACATCTCTTGCCCAAGCCTGGGCGAAGAGAGAAAGTCTGGCCCCCCACTAGATCCGATCCCGGATCGGGGGCCCTCAATTCATGCTGTTTTAGGGGCAGCAGCAGGTTTCCTAGTCTGCTTGCCCTTGTTCCAGGACTGGTTAGGTTTCCAGCCTTGTCTGTAGCGAGCAACAGCTCCTTCCTGTTTTGGTGCAGAGGAAGTTGATGCTGCTCCTGCTTTGAAATTACGAAAGGAACGAAAATTAGACTGTCTAGTCTTGGGCTTTGGCTTTGTCCTGAGGCAGGGCATGGCCTTTACCTCCTGTAATGTCAGCGATAAATCTCTTTCAACCCGGGCCCGAATAAGGTCTGCCCTTTGAAAGGTATATTAAGCAATTTAGACTTAGAAGTAACATCAGCTGACCAGGATTTTAGCCACAGCGCCCTGCGTGCCTGAATGGCGAATCCTGAATTCTTCGCCGTAAGTTTAGTAAGATGTACTACGGCCTCCGAAATGAATGAATTAGCTAGTTTAAGGACCCTAAGCCTGTCCGTAATGTCGTCCAGAGTAGCTGAACCAATGTTCTCTTCCAGAGACTCAATCCAGAATGCCGCTGCAGCCGTGATCGGCGCAATGCATGCAAGGGGTTTCAATATAAAACCTTGTTGAACAAACATTTTCTTAAGGTAACCCTCTAACTTTTTATCCATTGGATCTGAAAAAGCACAGCTATCCTCCACCGGGATAGTGGGTACGCTTAGCTAAGGTAGAAACTGCTCCCTCCACCTTAGGGGACCGTTTGCCATAAGTCCCTTGTGGTGGCGTCTATTGGAAACATTTTTCTAAATATCGGAGGGGGTGAGAACGGCACACCGGGTCTATCCCACTCCTTAGTAACAATTTCAGTAAGTCTCTTAGGTATAGGAAAAACCTCAGTACTCGTCGGTAGGTACCGCAAAATATTTATCCAACCCTACACATTTTCTCTGGTATTGCAACTGTGTTACAATCATTCAGAGCCGCTAACACCTCCCTAGTAATACACGGAGGTTTTCCAGTTTAAATTTAAAATTTGAAATATCTGAATCCAGTCTGTTTGGATCAGAACCGTCACACCACAGAATGAAGTTCTCCGTCCTCATGTTCTGCCACCTGTGACGCAGTGTCTGACATGGCCCCTAATATTATCAGCGCACTCTGTTCTCACCCCAGAGTGATCACGCTTACCTCTTAGTTGTGGTAATTTAGCCAAACCTCAGTCATAACAGTAGCCATATCCTGTAATGTGATTTGTAATGGCCGCCCAGATGTACTCGGCGCTACAATATCACGCACCTCCCTCTGAGCGGGAGATGTAGGTACTGACACGTGAGGCGAGTTAGTCGGCATAACTCTCCCCTCGTTGTTTGGTGAAATTTGTTCAATTTGTACAGATTGACTTTTATTTAAAGTAGCATCAATACAGTTAGTACATAAATTTCTATTGGGCTCCACTTTGGCATTGCAACAAATGACACAGGTATCATCCTCTGAATCAGACATGTTTAACACACTAGCAAATAAACTTGCAACTTGGAAATACAATTCAATTAGAATAATATTAAAACGTACTGTGCCTTTAAGAAGCACAGAAGATCTATGACAGTTGAAAATTAATAAATTGAAACAGTTATAGCCTCAATCCTTGTAAACAACACAACTTTAGCAAAGGTTTAATCCCCTTAGCAAAGATAACAAATTCTGAAAGCAGGAAACAAATTACAGAATAAATGTTTTTTATCTCAGTCAAACTATAATTCTCACAGCTCTGCTGAGAGAAATTACCTCCCTCAAAATAAGTTTTGAAGACCCCTGAGCTCTGTAGAGATGAACCGGATCATGCAGGGAATACAATGAGTGCTGACTGAAATATTTGATGCATAGTAAAAGCGCCAAAAAACGGCCCCTCCCCCTCACACACAGCAGTGAGGGAGAACAGAAACTGTCAGAAAAACAGATTAAGCAACTGCCAAGTGGAAAAATAGTGCCCAAACATTTATTCACACAGTACCCTCAGCAAATGAAAACGATTTTACATTCCAGCAAAAACGTTAAACATAATCTCTAGTTATTAAACAGCTTTATGTATTTCTTACAGTGTAATTCTAGTGAAGTACCATTCCCCAGAATACTGAAGTGTAAAGTATACATACATGACATTATATCGGTATGGCAGGATTTTCTCATCAATTCCATTGTCAGAAAATAAAAACTGCTACATACCTCTATGCAGATTCATCTGCCCGCTGTCCCCTGATCTGAAGTTTACCTCACTCCTCAGATGGCCCGAGAACAGCAATATGATCTTAACTACTCCGGCTAAAATCATAGCAAAACTCTGGTAGATTCTTCTTCAAACTCTGCCAGAGAGGTAATAACACACCTCCGGTGCTATTTTAAAATAACAAACTTTTGATTGAAGATATAAAACTAAGTATAATCACCATAGTCCTCTCACACATTCCTATCTAGTCGTTGGGTGCAAGAGAATGACTGGGAGTGACGTAGAGGGGAGGAGCTATATGCAGCTCTGCTGGGGTGAATCCTCTTGCACTTCCTGTTGGGGAGGAGTAATATCCCAGAAGTAATGATGACCCGTGGACTGATCACACTTAAACAGAAGAAATATTATTTTTATATCACTAAGCTGTAAAAATCTGATTCTCAATACAGATCCTATCATGCTTCTGTACTGTGCTATGTATGTATGTGTAGTGTGTATGTGCTGTGAATGGAAATGTGAGTGACACTGAACTACTTACTGCCCAAAGAACCAAAGTTCATAGGCCACTGGCGATGTCACATGACATACAAAGCAGAATATTCTGGTTAGTAAATATTTCCACCTTCTATGATATGCACATTATTGTGATACAGGCTTGTTTCATTAACCCCTTAATGACCACAGCACTTTTCCATTTTCTGTCCATTTGGGACCAAGGCTATTTTTACATTTTTGCGGTGTTTGTGTTTAGCTGTAATTTTAACTCATTTACTGTACCCACACATATTATATATACCGTTTTTCTCGCCATTAAATGGACTTTCTAAAGATACCAATTATTTTCATCATATCTTATAATTTACTATAAAAAAAATTATAAAATATGAGGAAAAAATTGAAAACCCCCCCCCACTTTTTCTAACTTTGACCCCCAAAATCTGTTACATATCTACAACCACCAAAAAACACCTATGCTAAATAGTTTCTAAATTGTGTCCTGAGTTTAGAAATACCCAATGTTTACATGTTCTTTGCTTTTTTTGCAAGTTATAGGGCAATAAATACAAGTAGCACTTTGCTATTTCCAAGCCATTATTTTTTCAAAATTAGCGCTAGTTACATTAGAACACTGATATCTTTCAGGAATCTCTGAATATCCATCGACATGTATATATATTTTTTAGTAGACAACCCAAAGTATTGATCTAGGCCCATTTTGGTATATTTCATGCCACCATTTCACCGCCAAATGCCGATCAAATAAAAAATTTTTTTTCACTTTTTCACAAATTTTTTCACAAACTTCAGGTTTCTCACTGAAATTATTTACAAACAGCTTGTGCAATTATGGCACAAATGGTTGTAAATTCTTCTCTGGGATCCCCTTTGTTCAGAAATAGCATACTTATATGGCTTTGGTGTTGCTTTTTGGTAATTAGAATGCCACTAAATGCCACTGCGCACCGCACGTGTATTATGCCCAGCAGTGAAGGGGTTAATTAGGGAGCATGTAGGGAGCTTTTTGGGGTAATTTTAGCTTTAGTGTAGTGTAGTAGACAACCCCAAGTATTGATCTAGGCCCATTTTGGTATATTTCATGCCACCATTTCACCGCCAAATGCGATCAAATTAAAAAAAAAACGTTAAATTTTTCACAATTTTAGGTTTCTCACTGAAATCATTTACAAACAGCTTGTGCAG